>NC_064619.1:213351834-213656493 GCF_023898315.1 Schistocerca nitens
TAAATAACATCAAGTATTCAAGGTGTGGATATCTCCATACCGAAATTAATTAATTATCACGGTACAGATATTATGATACGTAGACGCTCGGAGGTGAAGTTTGGAACGATAGCGCGAATCTGCATTTTCCAGGGTCAGAATTCGTCGAGAGTTATCTCCGAATTAATAAACTTCAACTTGCTAAATTGTTGGACCAATCTTCCAGACTCAGATGGTTCAAATGGCTCTGAGCACTATGGGACTTCTGAGGTCATCAGTCCCCTAGAACTTAGAACTACTTAAACCTAACTAACCTAAGGATATCACACACATCCATGCCCGAGGCAGGATTCGAACCTGCGACCGTAGCGGTCGCGCGGTTCCAGACTGAAGCGCCTAGAACCGCTCTGCCACTCCGGCCGGCTTCCAGATTCAGATTCATCAAACGACGTAGCACACAGCTGTGTCGAACGATCTGCGTAGCGAGTAAAGGTTTTAGAGATTTTAGGTGGAGCAGATAACGACGAGGAATTTCCGCGAGATCGCCGCTGTGGAATACATCTTTTCTTCTCCTGTGGTGTTTGAAACGAAATATTTTTATTTTTCAGTTTTTCAGCAGAGTAAAGGAGAAATAAGGAACTAAGTTAAACCAACTAAAACTAATAACTAAACTAATAATTGAAATAAAAGCACACATAAAGAATATTTCTTTACAATAATAAATAAAGAATATTTTTAATTAACTAACCAAAAATAATATGTAAAACAACTCATCCGCGTTACCTCACATTTTTCCATATTTAGCGCTAGCTGCCATTCATCACAAGAACCGGAAATTTTGTCTAAGTCATCTTGTGTCTTCCTACAGTCACTCAACTTCGACATCTTGTCGTACACCACGGCATCATCAGCAAACAACGGCAGTCTGCTGGCCACCCTTTCCGCCAAACCATTTATGTGTATAGAGAACAACAGTGGTCCTATCACGCTACCCTGTGGCACTGATATATGGAGCAGTCATATGAAAACCGAACATGTGCCACAATGGAACAGTGGAATAGTTCCATTCAAAAGTAATCACCATACCTGTTAAGACATGTATCCCACCGCGAAATTAGTCGATCAGTTGTTGTTTTATAGAAAGCGGTCTGCCGCTTACGGATTCATATCACACACGGATGCATATCTCTCTTCAGGTTGCCAAGGATGTGAAAATCACACCATAAAAGGTACCGGCTGTACGGAGGATGATTCCCTGCGATAGCGTTCCTAGGCGTTTTGCCTTAATGGCGCGTCACAGTTTCTGCAAAGTGTCCTCATAACGCTGCGCATTGATTGTGGTTCCATACTCGAGGAGCTCGACGAGCAGAGGAACAACCTTGTTGCAAAAAAAGAAAAAAAAATGGGTCTAAGCATTATGGGACTTATCATCTGAGGTCATCAGTCCCCTAGACTTAGAACTACGTAAACCTCACTAACCTAAGGACATCACACACATCCATGCCCGAGGCAGGATTGGAACCTGCGACCGTAGCAGCAGCGCGGTTCCGGACTGAAGCGCCTAGAACCGCTCGGCTACAGTGGCCATCTTGTTGCAAGGTAACGCCCCACACTGCCAGTCGTATGAAGGCGATATGGTTAGGAAACACTGCAACTTCCTCCATACAACCCGGATCTTGCACCGTGTGATTTTCACATCTTTGGCGACGTGAAGAAAGATGCAGTGGGTGTTGGCTTCAGTCGAACGAAGAAGTGGAGGAGTGGTTGCAGTTCTGACCCTTCAGCGGCCGACCGCATTCTGTGAAACAGGAATTGATTGTCTCGTTTCCCAGCGGGATAAATGTGTTAACGCGTGTGGTGATTATCTTTGATTGCAACCATTCCAAGGTCCCATTGTGGCAGGCGTTCGGTTTACATTTGACTGCCCCTCATAGACAGACGTAGGCTGCTCAAATGTGACCCAAAAGAAATATGTTTCTCCAAGTTGAGATGGCCGCGCGGGATTAACCGAGCGGTCTAGGGCGCTGCAGTAGTTTTCTGTGCGGCTGGTCCCGGCGGAGGTTCGAGTCCTCCCTCGATCATGGGTGTGTTTGTTTGTCCTTAGGATAATTTACGTTAAGTAGTGTGTAAGCTTAGGGACTGATGACCTTAGCAGTTAAGTCCCATAAGATTTCACACACATTTGAAGATTTTTTCAAGTTGAGATGCCTATGACCATGAGTTTTTGGTCATAACTACTGCGATATTGTTGCAAGATCAGAAGCGTTTGCTCTGCACTAACACGTCCATTCTGTGCTGATACCAACTCAGCAGACTGGAATTTAAGATGCCTTTCAGAAATGTCAGTTTTTGGGCAGTATGTCTAAAGGTCTGTCAGGCAAGTGCAATAGCAGGTAAGACATGTTCAGAATCGTAGCCCCCTCCATGGTTGCTGTGAACTGAAAACGTTAGCCCAAGAAGGTCGTAAGTCGTACCATTTATCAATATACCGCTGCCTTCCTGCTCCAATCATCTTATATCCTTAGGTCGTCCCTGCCGGTAAAGATTCGTAATAACTACCGCTGGATCAGATACGAAATATATTCACTGTGGACCCATTTTCTGGAAATAGAGTTGCAGTGCTAGGATGTCAAAATATCAGAATTTCACTTCAGTTCACTACAGGATTAATTCTACTTCACTCGTCCTTGTGACAGCCTGAATTACTTGAGGCAGCATTACACAAAACTATTGACTACTACAACCTCTACTATGCTCAATAGATTTCGATATGCCTGCTCTACATTTACACACAACTATTTTCAATAAAACAAGCATAACCCAGATATACTGCTAAATGAAACAAATCAAAACAAGTCCACAGCCCTCGTCACTAGCAAATCAAACAAATAATATTCCAAGTGAAAGTACACGAAAACAAGATACAAATCTTAATATTCTACTGCTTTTCTGATCTCAACGCGTACAGTAGCACGTATGTAGCTTGCATGGGCGCGGCTAGGTTCTCCATCTTAGTATCCCTTCCACCTTCCTTTGACAGCACCGCCAGTACTAGTGGCAATAAATCTGATGCACCACTGAAAGGACATATTCATCCAACATGTAGGACAGTATCGGCAGCTATAGTTTGATGTTCAGTGGTGAGATTATTTGAGTAACCTCATGTAAACCTCCATACCAGGTGATTATTTTCTTCGTTTTCCCCTTCGGTGTCTCGAAGCTTTCTAGAATTAGTCACTCATCCACGGGATACTCTGGTAGCTTTGTACTGCGTTGCCTCGTTCTCTCTTGATGTCCAAAGATCTTGGTATTGAATTTTTGCACTTATTTCTGTAACTTTCTAACCATTTGCTTGAAATTTAGCAGTGGATAGCCGTTTTTCCCACATTAGCTTTGATTACTTCACATAAACGGCTATTCAAAAAGAAGGAACAGATTTCAAACTTTTATATCTTCCAAATTACAAAATGTAGCACCATAATTCCAATGTTCCTGGACAGACAGCAGTTTAAAGTTTGAACAGTCCGGGTAGACGTTCCAATCACGGCCGCATTGGCGATGTTGTTTAATTCTTCATTGAGAAAAGTTTGACAGGACTAAGCTATCTAGATATACTTCGAAACTGGTTATTTCCTCAACTTGGAGATGTCTTCAGATGTCTTCAGCTTTGTTCAAGATAGTGCTCCACCTCATTTCTCCAAGCACGTCCGACACTGCCTGCAGGACACCATTCCAGGACGTTGGACTGGAAGAGGAGGAGCAGAAGAACTTCATCGCTGGTCTCCAAACATCACACATTGTGACTTATATGTACGGGTTTACGTAAAAGACTGCGTTTTTACCCCCACTATGCCAGACACTCTTCAAAGTCTGCGACATCGCATTATTGAAGCTGTAAATTCGATAACGAGAGACCAGCTGCATTGTGTGTGGAAGAAAATGAGCCATCGTTTTGATATTTGTTGTGTAGCACACGGGCTCACATTGAATGCATAAAAATCTGAAACGTTCTCTTTCCAGAAACGTTGCATTTGTGTTTCTGCCATTTGTAGTTTGGAAGCAATAAATGTTTGTAATTTGTTCCTTCTTTTTGAATAGCCCTGTAGTGATGCCATTTTTAAACCGAATAACACTATGTATGGGTTTTAGAGTTATAAACCCGGGCCATGTATCGCAATAAAGTATGCCATCATTATGACGGCTATTCATACATTTTTCCCTATTGTTCAATATACACACTCCCTTCTTCTGTTAGTCTGTGTTGATAATGGACTTGTTCTCAGCTTGTTAATACGCAACAAATGGCGTAACTGCTTCATCAGTTCAAACATAAAATTGGTACCCTGATCTGTGATCATATTTCTGTAATACCGAAGTTCAGTAACCAATTATTCGGAAGTGTGTGTGCTACTGTGTCAGCGTGCTAATTCAGGATAGTAACCATCCACACATTGTGCGAGAAGCGATGTATTATGATCCCAACATAGCAGTTATCTGCTCGTGTCTAGCTAAAAGATCCTAAAATGAAATGTCCACTGTGATCATGTCAAGAGGTTTACTGGCTTCTCGTAACCTCTGCAGAGGAACATGTTGATGGCTTAACTCCACCGACTGCACCTGGGGCTCACAGTTTCTGATCTACTGCTCTATATCTTTGTCTGCGTATATGCAATCTGTAATGTTCAGCTACTCTTCACGTACATGATCATGTGCATGTTTTAACACTCACTTTCACAACACGGTAGCAACAACAACATATGGCCAAGGCTTTGTCGTCTTACACAGCGCACCAATACGTACAATAAGGTGTTGCTGCATTGCAAATAGTTTGCAACCCACGTCGGCAGCTTGCGCTCTTTGCCAGTCCACAGTAGTGTGAACTATCATCACTACAATACCAATCTTCCTACTAAGGCAATTCACGTTATTGCGTTTCTGAGCAGATTTGCAGACTGCTTTGAAATCAAACTTCTCACGTTTAAGCTTACAAAGTGTAATCCGACTAGGCTGACCCTTTAACAAGAATAACCACTTCAATGCTGCCTGATCCGTTATCGCCTGAAACTTTTCCCCATACAAGTAGCAGCGAAAGTATGTTACACCATATATGAGGCTCGGCATCCCTTATTCTGTGGTTAAATAATTCCTAACATTTCCTTCAGCGAGTTATAAACAGAGATAAAAATGTTCATAACACAAAGTTGTATTGCGTCCTTTTATTGTACCCCAGTTTTAGGTACATATCATCATCTGGTACCTGTATCAATGTAATTGCAACACGAGCCACAAATGTAGCCACATTCACAAAATGGCAAGAATGCAGCTGTTGACACGTTCATTGACAAAAATATATCAATCAAATTCAAGGTGATTATAACATAACGGGTTATTAGACGCCGACAACACAAACTGCATACATACAGATGAGGTATAAACAATTCAGCCGCATAGTGGTGTGAGCAAAGCACAGGGAATGCAAAGAGCAACTAGTGGAATGATGAGATCGATATTAACAGTACATATCAGCAAGAGCACACTACAAAATAATTTCACCACAGACATGGTCAAGGCAAAATTTAGTTACAGAGTAGGGTTGTATACACTAAAATAATGATGATAATAATTGATAGGTACAACTTAGTTGTAGTTCATTACTGAAGAAATACAATGATAAAATAGAAAAATGTGAAGGTAACACAGTACTTGCCAAAGATACAGCCATAAGGAAACAATAGACACTTGTCGTGGTAATCATATACAGACTGGAATGGCACGCTGTCTCATCATTTGCTTCTGTTTTTATGCTACCCAAAATCAGGGATCAGTCACAGTCTGTTAACATAAAGCATAAAAGCAGGTAACTAAAGAACAAAATAAAAACCATAAATGGTCAGACCAGACATAAAAAATAAAATATGCACTCCCATTACTCCCCCCATAGGGTGTATATAAATACATGCCTTAAATTAATAGCCGGCCGCTGTGGCCGAGCTGTTCTAGGTGCTTAGGTCCGGAACCGCGCTGCTGCTACGGTCGCAGGTTCGAATCCTGCCTCGGGCATGGATGTGTGTGTTGTCCTCAGGTTAATTAGGTTTAAATAGTTCTAAGTATAGGGAACTGATGACCTCAGATGTTAAGTCCCATAATGCTTAGAGCCATTTGAACCATTTGAACCTTAAATCAATACAGTCTTTTGGAAATTTGTGGTAAGGACTATGGGACCAAACTGCTGAGGTCATCTGTCCCTAGGCTTACTCACTAATTAATCTAACTTAACGCTAAGGACAACATACACACCCACGCCCGAGGGAGGAGCAACGCGAACGGTGACAAGACGCCTAAGACCGCGCAGGTAATAAAGTCTTAAGAGAAAGTTAACGGTAGATGTGTTGACCAGAATATGCGTAGATGGACTTACATCACAGAACCGAACTTAACTGTGGCACAGGCCAAGGAACAGGTCCTACAAGAAAACTTTTTTTTTTTTTGTGTGTGTGTCTTCTGATGGTCTGATGCACCCAACCACGAATTTCTCTCCTGCGTCAATCTTTTCATCTCAGAGTAGCAATTCCAATATACCTTCTCAATTATACGCTGTATGTAACCCAGTCTCAGTCTTCCTCTAATGTTTTTACTCTTCACAACCTCTATTAGCATGGAAGTTATTCCCTGCTGTCTCAACAGAGTTAACAGATCTCCTATCACCCTGCCTCTTTCTCTTGTCAGTGTTTTGCACAAATTCCTTTCCTCGACGATTCTGCAGAGAAACACCTTATTTATTACTTTCTCAGTCCACCCTATTTTCAATATCCTTCTGTTGTACCACATCTCAAATGCTTTGGTTCCCTTGTGTTCCGATTTTCCCGCAGTCCACGTTTCACTAGTATTCAATTCTGTGCTCCAAATCTACATTCTCAGAAATTTCTTCCTCAAATTGAGGCCTATGTCTGATACTAGTAGACGTATCTTGGACAGGTATGCCCTCTTTGCCTGTGCTCGTCTGTTCTGTCCCCTCCTTGCTCCGTCCAACATGGTTATTTTGCTGCCTAGGTAGCAGGAAACTTCGTCTACTTCGTGCCTCCAGTTCTGATGTTAAATTTGTCGCTGTTCTCATTTCTTCTACTTCTCATTACTTTCGTCTTTCTTCTCTTTACTCTCAACCTATATTCTGTACTATTAGAGTGTTCATTCCATTCAACACATCCTGTAATTCTTCTTCATTTTTACTGAGGATAACAATGTTATCAGCAAATCTTGTAACTGATATCCTTTCTCTTGGGATTTTAATCACATTTTTGAACTTTTCTTTTATTTCCGTCATTGCTTCTTCGATGTACGAATTGAACAGTAGGGGTGAAAAAGTGCATGCCTATCTTACACCCATTTTAATCCGAGCACTTGGTTCTTGGGCATCCACTCTTATTGTTCCCTTTTGGCTCTTGTACATATTGCATATTACCTTTCTTTCCTACAGCTTATCCCTGTTTTTCTCAGAATTTCCAACATCTCACAACATTTTAAATTGTCGAACGCTTTTCTGCATCAACAAATCCTTGATTTTTCTTCAGTATTTGTTCCATTACCAATCACAACGTCAAAAATGTCTCTGTAGTGACTTTACCTTTCCTAAAGCCAAACTGATCGTCGTCTAACAGATTCTCAGTTTACTTTTTCAATTTTCTGTATACTATTTTTGTCAGCATCTTGGGTACATGAACTGATAAGCTGATTGTGCGATAATTCTCGCACTTGTCGGCTCTTGGTATCTTCGGATTCGTATGGATGATATTTTTCCGAAAGTTTGATGGTGTATCGCCAATCTCATAGATTGTGTGCACCAAAGTGAATAGTCACTTTGTTGCAACTTGCTCCAATGGTTTTAGAAATTCTGATGGAATGTTATCTGTCCATTTTGCTTTATTTGATCTTCCCTCGTCCAAGCTCTTAAAGTCTGATTGTAATACTGGATTTCCTATCTCTTCCATGCCGACTCCTGTTTCTTCTTCCAGCACGTCATCCGACTAGTCCATCCCCTAATAGAGGCCTGCAGTGTGCTCTTTCCACCCATCCGATCTCTCCTTTAGATTTGACAGTTGAATTCTCATTGCACTCTTCATGCTATCATTCTTGCTTTTAATTTCACTTAAGGTTGTTTTGACTTTTCTTCGTGCTGAGCCAATGCTTACGACAATCTTCTTTTTCGATTTCTTCACATTTTTCATGGAGCCATTTCGCCTTAGCTTCCCTGCACTTCCTGTTTATTTGAGTCATAAGTGACCAGTATTTCTGTATTCCTGAATTTCCATGAACATTTTTGTACTTCCTTCTTTCATCGATCACCTGAAGTATTTCATCTGTTGCTCATGGTTTCTTCGCAGTTATCTTCCTTGAACCTACGGTTTTCATTCCGACTTCTGTGATTGCCCTTGGTAGAGTTGTCCATTCCTCTTCAGCTGAACTGCCAACTGACCTATTCATTATCGCAGTCTATAGCCTCAGAGAACTTTAAGCGTACCTCTTCATTACTTAGTACTTTTGTGTCCCACTTCTTTGCACATTGATTCTTCCTCACTTGTCTTTTAAACTTCAACCTACTCTTCATCGTTACTAAATTTTGATCTGAATCTGTATATGCTCCTGGTTGCGCCTTACAATCCAATATCTGATTTCGAAATCTCTGCCTGATCATAATGTAATCTGAGTGATATCTTCCGTTATATGCCGGTCTTTTCCAAGTACATCTGCTCCTCTTGTGATCCTTAAAGAATTTTCGCTATTACTAATTGATATTCATTGCAAAACTCATTTAGTCTTTCTCCTGTGTCATTCCTGCTACCAAGTTCATATTTTCCCATAATCCTTTCTTCTACTCCTTCCTCTACAATTGCATTCTAGTCTCCCATATTGTTAGATCTTGATCTCTCTTAATCTACTGAATTACTCTTTCGGTATACTCATATACTTTCTCTGTCTCTTCATCTTCTATTTGTGATGTCGGCATGTATATTAGAACTATTGTTGTCGATGTTGGTTTGGTGTCGATTTTGATAACAAGAACTCTATCACTAACCTGTTCATAGGAACTCATTATCTGCCCTACCTACCTATTCACTACGGATCCTCTTTCCGTTATTCCGTTTCCTGCTGTCGTTGAGATTACGCTATATTCGTCTGACCGAAAATCCTTGCCTTCTTTCCACTTCACTTCACTGATCTCCCACGATATCTAGACTGAGTCTTTCTAGCTTTCATATCACGTCAAAAGTTCTGACATGTCACGCCCCGACTCATAGAACTTTATCCTTCCGTTGGTTATTCAATGTTTTTCTCATGGTCACCTCCCGGAGATCTGAATGTGGGACTATTCCGGAATCTTTTGCCAATGGAGAGATCATCACGACACTCTTTCAGTTATAGGCCACATGTCTTGTGGATACACGTTATGTGTCTTTAACGCAGTGGTTTCCACGCTTTCCGCCCTCGTTGTCAAGGCAGTTTGTAGAACGAAGGTGACTTGTTATGGCGGAAGTCTTCAGCCACCGTTGTTAGAGATTTTATTATAAGAAAAACAAGTAGTGGCGCTGTTCGAACCTGGGACCCAGAACATTTTGTTTACGAGTCAAAGTCTTTACTCCATTTTTAATCCCATTTTGTTTGTTATTGTTCTTTGCATTTGTTGGGGGCGGAAGTCCCATGACACCCGTTCAGGTTCATCTTTTATCCGTTCACTCACTTTCTTTTATTACAGAGTACAACGAACCCTATGACCGAACACCCTGAGTACCGTACCGGAAACCCCTAGACCACCGGTAATGTTCCTACAGTATGTAATAAGGTATAAATACAAGATTTATATAGCAATTTGTGTTCAGATGTCAATGTCACTTACTGTATCCACTCGAAAATTTCCAATTCGCTATTAAAATTGTAAGTTAAACTGGCAATGTGCAAGTATTCCCTGCGATCATAATCAAATGCCAAAAAATCCCATTAAGAAGGGTGATAAAGATTCAATAATGTAAGAGAAATATTAGGCAGTGTTGTCAGTTTAGGAGAATCTATTATAGCAGATTATTTGCTCATAACATATAAAGACTATGGAACAAAAATAGAGGTATTTAAAATACAAGAAGCAAATACATTCTAGAGGAATTAATCAATGCAAAGCAGTAGGCGTGATTAGGCTATAGAAGATCAGAAACTGTAATGAAGCTACAACACATGTCAAGCTGTTAAAAATAATCGATAGTGAAATAGTATAAGCATAAGATATACATCATTGTATAGCAGTAATTAAGAAGTACAAATAGATGAAAGTACATTTTAGATTACTATAATAGATGATGTAACTTACATAACTGTCAGTACCCGTCAAATACACAGCAATAAGGAGTTATTATACATATATCATGGTAGTCAAGTACAGTCAGGAATGGTAGATTGTCGCATATTTTGTTTCTGCTTATGCTCACCAGATCCAGGATAAATTAGCATCTTACGTGTACCAACCACAGTATGTTATTAGTAGGTTAAAGAATAAATGAACTAAGGAACAAAAATACCCACTATGGGAAAACAGAATATACATAAAAAATATATGAGCTATATTGTCTTCACATTCATCTTAACGTGTATGGAAATACGAGGCTTCTGGCAGTGTAGTGTTGGAGATATAGTTAAAGACAGACGTACTGACCAGAATAAGTGTGGAAGGACTGACAACTTAAAACCAAACTTAACTGGAAGACAGATAAATGGAAAGAGTCCTACCAGCGGTACCATGATGGTACAAGAAGCGCCGGGCCATAACAATCTGCCTTTTGTCAAAGTCGCTTATGACAGGAAATTTCTCTATTTGCGTCCCACGTAGTCCCTAGAATGATTTCCCATTCATCTCTTTTTCGCTCATATACTTTCCTTGCCGATTCTCGTTCCCAGACCGTCACTAGGTGGCATTCAGTCTCACGCTGGACATCGATGTCTGTCGGTTTTGTTAAAATTATATGAAAAAGCCACAATATACACTCCTGGAAATGGAAAAAAGAACACATTGACACCGGTGTGTCAGACCCACCATACTTGCTCCGGACACTGCGAGAGGGCTGTACAAGCAATGATCACACGCACGGCACCGCGGTGTTGGCCTTCGAATGGCGCTAGCTGCGCAGCATTTCTGCACCGCCGCCGTCAGTGTCAGCCAGTTTGCCGTGGCATACGGAGCTCCATCGCAGTCTTTAACACTGGTAGCATGCCGCGACAGCGTGGACGTGAACCCTATGTGCAGTTGACGGACTTTGAGCGAGGGCGTATAGTGGGCATGCGGGAGGCCGGGTGGACGTACCGCCGAATTGCTCAACACGTGGGGCGTGAGGTCTCCACAGTACATCGATGTTGTCGCCAGTGGTCGGCGGAAGGTGCACGTGCCCGTCGACCTGGGACCGGACCGCAGCGACGCACGGATGCACGCCAAGACCGTAGGATCCTACGCAGTGCCGTAGGGGACCGCACCGCCACTTCCCAGCAAATTAGGGACACTGTTGCTCCTGGGGTATCGGCGAGGACCATTCGCAACCGTCTCCATGAAGCTGGGCTACGGTCCCGCACACCGTTAGGCCGTCTTCCGCTCACGCCCCAACATCGTGCAGCCCGCCTCCAGTGGTGTCGCGACAGGCGTGAATGAAGGGGCGAATGGAGACGTGTCGTCTTCAGCGATGAGAGTCGCTTCTGCCTTGGTGCCAATGATGGTCGTATGCGTGTTTGGCGCCGTGCAGGTGAGCGCCACAATCAGGACTGCATACGACCGAGGCACACAGGGCCAACACCCGGCATCATGGTGTGGGGAGCGATCTCCTACACTGGCCGTACACCACTGGTGATCGTCGAGGGGACACTGAATAGTGCACGGTACATCGAAACCGTCATCGAACCCATCGTTCTACCATTCCTAGACCGGCAAGGGAACTTGCTGTTCCAACAGGACAATGCACGTCCGCATGTATCCCGTGCCACCCAACGTGCTCTAGAAGGTGTAAGTCAACTACCCTGGCCAGCAAGATCTCCGGATCTGTCCCCCATTGAGCATGTTTGGGACTGGATGAAGCGTCGTCTCACGCGGTCTGCACGTCCAGCACGAACGCTGGTCCAACTGAGGCGTCAGGTGGAAATGGCATGGCAAGCCGTTCCACAGGACTACATCCAGCATCTCTACGATCGTCTCCATGGGAGAATAGCAGCCTGCATTGCTGCGAAAGGTGGATATACACTGTACTAGTGCCGACATTGTGCATGCTCTGTTGCCTGTGTCTATGTGCCTGTAGTTGTGTCAGTGTGATCATGTGATGTATCTGACCCCAGGAATGTGTCAAAGTTTCCCCTTCCTGGGACAATGAATTCACGGTGTTCTTATTTCAATTTCCAGGTATGTAAATAGTTACAGTTTATGTGATAGCGCATGTTGTATTTTGTGAATTATTTGAATAATCCGTGGAAGCTTGTTTGACAATAAAATCTGAAATTTAACTATCAAAATTTCGATCATTGTCGGTGAACTCCGCATCCTTTCCTACTTTTGTGGCAGGCACCCATGCTCTAAATTGACAATAAGGTTTCTTCAGGCCTGGCATATATTAACTGGGGTAACTGTGACTATCTGTTATGTTCGTGAAAAATGAGCGACGAGACAGTGCTAGTTTACAATGGGATGCGTAACAGAGGACTTGATACATCATGTTATATTCGGATCGAGACGACACACTCAAGAAATAAAATACGATGAGTTTGCTAAGTATTCCTTCACAGTGCCTCGAAAATAATGAGGATTGTGTAGACAACGAACATTTACAGTACTTTTTGGCACTTATAACTGTGGAATTATAATGAAATCATGAGGGCAGTTCAGTAAATAGCATAAAACGCTTTTTTCCTATTTCATTTCTGTTTAAAAAGTGCAGAATTTGTTGCGGGACATCGATGAATATTACCGCCTCTGCCGCTATACTTTCATGAAGTTCCTGAATGTGGCGGCGCTATACTTAGCCTTCAAAATGGTGTCTGTAACGGAGGCGCGTTCCAAGCAGAGAGGTGTCATTTTCTTTTGGCGGAAAACCAGAGTATCGCAGATATTCATAGGCGCTTGCGGAATGTCTACCGAAATCTGGCAGTGAACAAAAGCACGGTGAGTCGTTGGGCGAAACGTCTGTCACCACCACAACGAGGTTGCGCAAACCAGTCCGAAATCCCGCGTGCCGGCCGGCCGCACACAGCAGTGACTCCTGTAATACTGCAACGTGCGGACACTCTCATTTGAGTTGATCGACCGATCACAATCAAACATATCGCTGTACAACTGGACGTCTTTACTGACTCGCCCAGCAGTTCGGGTACTATGTTCCCGCTGGGTTCCTCACCGCGTAACAGAAGACTATAACAGGCAACGAAGGACTTTCCGTGCGGAGTTCTTGCATACAACGAAGCTATTCGTCACTTCGAAACGGAAACAAAACCTCAATCCACGGAAAAGCGCAGCACTATCTCTCCTCCGAAGAAAAAGTTCAAAGCCACATCCTCGGCTGGTAAAGACATGACTATGGTCTTCTGGAACTCTGAAGGAATTATTCGGATTGATGTCTTCCGTCATGGTGCAACGATCAAGTTTGAAGTGTATTGTGATACCCTCGGGAAACTGAAGAAACTTCAGCGATCGTCGCCAAAAAAACGCAGACGTACTTCTTCCCCATGACAGCGCAACTCCTCAGACAAGTCCACACACTGTAGAGGACGTCACAGAACTTCGCTGCACTGTTCGTCCTTATCCACTCTACAGCACGAATCTCACACCTTCCAACTTCCACCTTTCTTGGGCCAATGAAGGATGCACTCCGCGGGATGTAGTACGTTGATGACAGGGAGGTTATTGAGAGCAAGACGTTGGCTTCGACGTCGACAAGTAGCGTGGTACTATACGGGCATGTAGTTTCTCTCAGTAAGGTTGCGTAAGGCCGTCACAATGAATAGATTACGTTGACAGACAGAGTTTTGTAGAAAAAAAAGAGTGGGAAATAACGTGGAGTACCCAAATCCTGAATAAAACCAACCAGCTTTCAGAAAAATCTTGCTGAACACCTCTCGCATAAAAATGGCTACTACGTTGATGCTGTATTGAAGAGGATAATTTAGTAGGAGAAAATTCCATAAAAACTGAAGATAGCCATACTGGTGGAGACGTAGATTTCGGATGTTCAATGTCAGCTACACAGACTCAGGATGATCAGGAATCGGTAGTGAAAAACCCAAAATATGGCTTGTAGGTAAAGCTTGTCCGTGGCGAGCCGTGCATGGCTCACGTTCCCGCCATCATGTATTTTACACCCTGTTTTTAACGTACTTCCACCTCACCACGTTAATTTAAATTACAACTGTCACTGAGTTACTACTTTGCCTGACCGTGAGCGGCACTAGCAGCGCGTATTAATATATCCCCTCTCGTAGTATGTTTGCTCGACTGCTAGGTCGTTGTCTTGACGTAAGCAGAGTTCGGGTCGCGAGTTCGGGCTGTCAGTCAATTGGAACGTGCTAGGAGTGCATTTCTGACCTGCCAGTCGGGGAGTTGGAATGCGGCGCTAGTTCAGTCGGGTTGGAGCAGTAGTGAGGCCCGCATGTCCATGGCTCGCCCGACCGTTGCCGCCACACATAACTTACGCCGGGACGGTCATCGTGGATCGTCTGTCGGTCATCCTAACGCACGACGTCAATTGGCTCGCCGATCGCTTATGGCTTGGCTGTGTGTGTGGATCGATTCCCGATTTCTCTTCGTGTTTGCACAGCCACTGCTTAGTGTCGTCCAAGTCTTCGTGCAAGTGTTTGCCAGACTGTGTGTGTGTAGTTGGTGTCATTTCCATTGACAACTTGTTTTAAATTTTAACGGCGTGCTGGCAGCGAGTCGGTCGGTTGGTGCGGACCAGGGAGGATATCTCCGTGCGGTGCAGTCGGCTGGGTCCGCTATCAGCCCCTGCGCAGTGTCGGAGCGTGTGTGGAGCTGTCCGATCGCTACGAGCTTCGTGGCTCACCGACCCAGGACGTCAAAGTTGAGTGGTGTGTCAAGTACCCAAGCCACGACCGTTCATGTTGTGTCGTTCGTTTCGGTGGTTCGCTGTTGGGGAGCTTCTCCTGTGAGCAACACGAAGTGTTTGTAGTGGTGAAACCGAATCGCCGTCCGGTGGAATTAACTATATTGGTTCACTACAATTAAAGTGCACCAGCGGAATTTTCTGCTTTGTGACTATTAGTGTTCCGGTTATCTGCCCTGGCCACTAACGTAATTTCAGGCAGCGCACTTTCCTCACCTATTGTTGCTGTCAAACATGGTGTGTAATTTTGACAGCTTAATACATATTTCATTGTGGATAATCACGTCTGCAACAGTTTGGTCTTTGAGTTTTATGTACCGATTGGTGGCAAACAAGCCGTTTGGTCAGTTTGTCTGTGACTGTCTCTTGGTTGGGTTACCGACGGATCATGTGTAGTTGGGCCCACCACCTGTCTCACCTAAGTGAACATTAATGTTTCGAAGGCAGTCTTCCCCCCCCCCCCCCCCCCCCTTAATGGTCTGTTGGTAATCTATTACAGCCAATGCTTTAAAAGAATAAAAAATTATTGTGTTTTATGTAAATCAATTCTGGGCCTTCAGCCGCTTAAAACCTTATTCTTAAATTTAGTTATTGTAGTTGCATTGCTTTTTCATTTAGTGTGCATTCGACCATTGAAAATGTTAAGGTATTTTTTAATGTTTGGAAAATCAACTGTGGGCCTTCAGCCACTTACAGCCTTATTCTCAAAATTTCCCCTTAAGCGAAAACATTGCGGCCATCTGCCTTAAAATATTATGGTAATATATTTTAAAAATTTTGAAATTTAATTGTGTCCTTCAGCCATATATATATATATATATATATATATATATATATATATATATATATATATATATATATATAATTTTATTTCCAATTTAACTGACTGTCTTTAGTCTCTTGAAATTTATCTTGTTGCTTTTTAAAATATTTTCTTGTTTGGAGGCCTTCAGCCGTGAAAGAATTGGATTTTGAAACTCATAGTTGTAATGGCCCGGCTATGCACCGTTTTGGATTAAAGGTGTTATTAAATTGCAATAAATTGCACTTTTGAATTTAAATTGACCGACACTTTATTTGCACTTTCCACAATCCCTATCACCTGTTCTGCCCAGCGGGTTTAGCGGGCGTCTCACGTGGAATACAGAGCATTAATCCTAATATGCTGAGTGTGAAATCTGAAATGCAAGGTCATAAAGTTGAAAACTGATATTCAAAAAGTGAAGTCTAAGATAGGAAACTTCAAAACTGAACTTAGTGAAGGAAAAATTCTGATCTTGGAAGCTGAATTGAGACATACGTGGCGGACTTGATTGCATTATTAACGTGCCGATATGATGAACAGGCAGTTGAACCGCGTCCTTGTATAAATCAATTTGATTATAAGCTTAAAACCAACGTTTCGATCGAATTATAACGGCCTTCCTCAGAGTAAGAATAGTTTTTAGTGGAGGTAAGGTGGCTCTATTTATTGGAAACGATTGGTGTCAATACGGTATATTTTTTTAAACTTTATTGGGCCTAAAATATTGGAAGGAGAAGGGTAGGAAAGAAGCTGTTCGTGGGTGAGGCGGCGTGTCAGTGACTGGCGACAGTCTGCCAGTCAGCGCTTGCTTTCTGGTGGACATGTTTTCTTCCTGGTGCGTGGAAATGCACCGACTGTTGCCCTGTAGCTGTTTGTTTAGGCTGTCGTGACCGCGCCCGGTGAGGCTTCTGCCCCTCGACCGTTCGCGGCCCGTTGGGCTGCGCTAGCGGGCAGCCGGTACGCAGGAAGTTTGTAGCTATCCTCTCTGTTGATTATATAAATTGAAGGTGGACGGGAGGGAAAGGAAGAGAGAGGGAAGAAACTGATGATATCAGCTGCATCGGGACTTTGTGCGGAATCGGCGGCGACAAGTGAAATACGAGGTGTGGCTAGAAAAAAACCGTACTAGTACTGGTGAAACAATAAAACGAATGCAATAAGGCTGAAAGTCGCGTGGGCTGTCACGTGACTCTCGCTCCGCCTACTGCTCGAGTTTCATCTGCCTCCTGCACTCAGTCGGCCCGTGGCGTCTGTTTTAAGTAGTTGACGTTTTGTCTGTGCGTCGGAAAATGTTGAGTGTACAGAAAGAACAGCGTGTTAACATCAAATTTTGTTTCAAACTAGGAAAATCCGCAAGTGAAACGTTTGTAATGTTACAACAAGTGTACGGCGATGATTGTTTATCGCGTACACAAGTGTTTGAGTGGTTTAAACGATTTAAAGATGGCCGCGAAGACACCAGTGATGACACTCGCACTGGCAGACCATTGTCAGCAAAAACTGATGCAAACATTGAAAAAATCGGTAAACTTGTTCGACAAGATCGCCGTTTAACAATCAGAGCAGTGTCTGAGTTAACAGGAGTTGACAAGGAAAGTGTTAGGCAGATTCTTCATGAAAGTTTCAACATGAACAAAGTGTGTTCAAAAATGGTTCCAAAGTGTCTCACAATTGAACAGAAGGAACGCCGAAGAATGATTTGTTCTGACATCCTGGAAAACATTGAAAGTGATCCCACCTTCTTACAAAATGTTATTACTTGCGATGAATCGTGGTTTTTTACTTACGATCCCGAAACTAAACGCCAATCGAAGCATTGGAAAACTCCTGGTTCTCCACGACAAAGAAAAGCACGAATGTCAAAATCGAAATTCAAGGCAATGATGATTGTTTTTTTGACATCAAAGGGATTGTGCACATTGATTGGGTACCAGAGGGACAAACAGTGAATCAGCATTACTACATTAGCGTCCTGGCTACCCTACGTGAGCGAGTACGGAGAAAACGGAACGATTTGTGGAGAAAAAAGTCATGGATCCTTCACCAAGACAATGCCCCAGCTCACAGTGCGTTGTCAATGAAGACGTTTTTGGCAAAACACAACATTCCCATCTTAGATCATCCACCCTACTCACCTGATTTGGCCCCCTGTGACTTTTTTCTTTTCCCTAAAGTCAAATCAGCTTTGAAAGGAACTAGATTTGAGACTGTTGAAGCAGTAAAAGAAAAAGCGACGGAAGTAATGTATGGACTTACCGCAAATGATCTGCAGCATTGCTATGAACAGTGGAAAATTCGTATGGAGCGGTGTAGAGACCGAGGAGGAGAGTACATTGAAGGAGATAACATGAAATTGTAAATAATTGTAAATAAATGTTTTTTCCAGCATCAGTCCGGTTTTTTTCTAGCCGCACCTCGTATGTGTGCTGGACCGGGACTCGACTCCGGGATCACGCTGTTACTAAAGCAGTTGCGTTAACCACTGCGCCATCCGGACGCAAGTGTTTATCGCAAATTCTCGGACTATTATGACACGCTCCCCGGCCGACCCACATCCCCACCTAGCGTCACCTATTCGCAGTCCCCGTTCATATCCTCCACGCTCGCTAATTTTAGATTCCCGTTTGGAGGTCGAACGATACTGTGCATCCGCACTGAAGGTTGCGGACTAATTGCTTATCGAGGCGAATCCATTATACACACATCAAAAAAGTTTTGCATCACCTCAGTGCCGAGAGATCAACATAAACATCATTTCCGCCCTTTTTATTGCTCATTAAAACCACACATTGCATGTTGTACAACCATACAGCGAGACCTTCAGAGGTCGTGGTCCACATTGCTATACACACCGGTGGCACGTCCTCTTGATTGATGCATGCCTGTATTCGTCGTGGCATACTATCCACAAGTTCATCAAGGCACTGTTGGTCCAGATTGCCCCACTCTTTAACGACGGTTTGGCGTAGATCCCTCAGAGTGTGTGGTGGGCCAAGTCGTCCATAAACTGCATTTTTCAGTCTATCCCAGGCAAGTTCGATGTGGTTCATGTCTGGAGAACATGCTGGCCACTCTAGTCGAGCGATGTCGATATCCTGAAGGAAGTCATTCACTAGATGTGCACGATGGGGGCGCGAATCGTCGTCCATGAAGACGAATGCCTCGCCAACATGCTGCCGATATGGTTGCACTATCGGTCGGAGGATGGCATTCACGTGTCGTACAGTCGATATGGCGCCTTCTATGACCACCAGTGGCGTACGTCGTCCCTGTATAATGTCACCGCAAAAAAGCAGGGAACCTCCTCCTTGCTGCACTCGCTGGACAGCGTGTCTAAGGCGTTCAGCTTGACCGGGTTGCCTACAAACACGTCTCCGACGATTGTCTGGTTGAAGGCATATGCGACAAACATCGGTGAAGAGAACCTGATCCCAATCCTGAGCGGTCCATTCGGCATGTTATTGGGTCAATCTGTACCGCGCTTCATGGTGTCGTGGTTGCAAAGATGGCCCTCGTCATGCTCGTTGGGAGTGAAGTTGCGCGTCATGCAGCCTGTTGCGCACAGTCTGAGTTGTAACACGACGTCCTGTGGCTGCACAAAACGTATTGGTGGCGTTGCTCTCATGGTTCCTCTGAGGCATAATCTGTAGGTAGCGGTCATCCACTGCAGTGTTAGCCCTTGGGCGGCTTGATCGAGGCATCTCATGGACAGTTCATGCTTCTCTGTATCTCCTCCATGTCTGAACAACATCGCTTTGGTTCACTCCGAGCCGCCTGGACACTTCCCTTGTTGAGAGCCCTTTCTGGCTCAAACTAACAATGCCGACGCGATAGAACCGCGGCATTGACCGTGTAGGCATGCTTGAACTACAGGAAACACGAGCCGTGTAGCTCATTCCTGTTGGAATGACTGGAACTGATCGGCTGTCGGATCCCCCTCCGTCTAATAGGCGCTGCTCATGCATGGTTATTTACATCTTCGGGCGAGGTTAGTGGCATCTCTGAACAGTCAAAGGACTGTGTCTGAGATACAATATCCACAGTCAACGTCTGTCTTCAGGAGTTCTGGGAACTGGGGTGATGCAAAACTTTTTTTGATTTTTGTATGAATGAATGACGTCTATTCCTTAGGACATATCCGAAAGAACAAACATCGCGCACTCACATAAAGTATTCTCTATTGATGTTTTCTGGCTACTTAATAATTTCAATCACCTCTCGGATTTTGCGTTCCGCATCCACGGGTCTTTCGCCAGCACACGGGTTTCCTGGAACGAGGTAGGCTGTTCTCAGTTACTAAAGTATTCCGCTATCGCCGACTTACACTGAGGCGCCAGAGAAACTGGTACAGGCATGTGTATTCAAATTCAGAGACATGTAAACAAGCAGCAACGTCTGTCTAAGACAGCAAATGTCTGCCGCAGTTGTTAGGTCGGTTACTGCTGCTACTATGGCAGGTTCTCAGGATAAAAGTGAGTACCTCCTTTCTGGTGGAATGACTGGAACCGGCTGTCGGATCCCCTCCGTCTAATAGGCGCTGCTCATGCATGGTTGTTTACATCTCTGTGCGGGTTTAGTGACATCACTGAACAGTCAAAGGGACTGTGTCTGTGATACAATATCCATAGCAAACGTCTATCTTCAGGAGTTCTGGGAACCTGGGTGATGGAAAACTTTTTTTAATGTGTGTATGAATGCGTGACGTCTATTCTTCAGGACATGTGCGAAAGAACAAACATCGCGCATTCACATAAAGTACTCTCTATTGATGTTGTCAGGCTGCTTAATAATTTCAATCGCCTTTCGAATTTTGCGTTCCGCGTCCATGGGTCTTTCGCCAGCACAGGGGCTCTCTGGAACGAGATAGGCTGTTCTCACAAGCGAACCTCCACATCGCACCCCCCTCAGATTTAGTTGTAAGTTGGCACAGTGGATAGGCCTTGAAAAACTGAACACAGATCAATCGAGAAAACAGGAAGAAGTTGTGTGGAACTATGAAAAAAATAAGTAAAATATGGAAACTGGGTAGTCCACGCCAAAGATATGCAACATCAAGGATAATCTGAGCTCACGCGCGCCGTGGTCTCGTGGTTAGGGTGAGCAGCTGTGGAATGAGAGGTCCTTGGTTCAAGTCTTCCCTCGAGTGAAAAGTTTACTTTCTTTATTTTCGCAAAGTTATGATCTGTCCGTTAGTTCATTTACGTCTCTGTTCACTGTAATAAGTTTAGTGTCTGTGTTTTGCGATCGCACCGCAAAACCGTGCGATTAGTAGACGAAAGGACGTGCCTCTCCAATGGGAACCGAAATCATTTGATCGCAAGGTCATAGGTCAACCGATTCCTCCACAGGAAAACACGTCTGATATATTCTATACGACACTGCTGACGGCATGTGCGTCACATGACAGGAATATTTTGTCGACCCACCTAACTTGTAAACTTGGTGAATGGGCAAAAAGATTCTTCTACCTTGCCCGATTTAGGTTTTCTTATGGATGTGATAATCACTCCCAAAAAAGTGATGAAATCACAAGAGTTTGTCTCATAAACTGCAACAAATGAATGCAACAGTTTCACAGTCGCACAGTTTTCCCTGTGCTCTGTCAAAACATATGTTTTTAACGTTTTCAAATTTTTCCGTGTGTACACCGTCAAATCCTGCATATGTCCAAGCAAATCTGAACATGTCCTGGAACTTTAGAGAGCGAAGTTGATTGTGTGTGTGTGCCTGAACTTTGATAATTGTCTGAAAATAAAAAATTAAAATTTTCACTGGAGGGAAGACTTGAACCAAGGACCTTTCGCTCCACAGGTGCTCACGCTAACCATAGGACCACAGCGCTACTAAGCTGCTATTTTCCTTAATGTTGCATATCTTGAGCATGGACTACTCAATTTGTATATTTTGCTTATTTTTTTCACAGTTCCACACAACTTCTTCCTGTTTTCTCGATCGATCTGTGTTCAGTATTTCAAGGCCTATCCAATGTGCCAACTTATAACTAAATCTGAGGGGGGTGCGATGGGGAGGTTCCTTTGTCAGTTACGGAAGTGTTCCCCTATCGCCGATTTACACTGAAGCGTCAAGGAAACTGGCATAGGCATGTGTATTCAAATACACAGACATGTAAACAAGCAGAATAAGGCGCTGCCATCGGCAACGCCTATATAAGACAAAAAGTGCCTGGCGCAGTTGTTAGATCGGTTACTGCTGCTACAATGGCAGGTTCTCAGGATAAAAGTGAGTTTGAACGTGGTGTTTTGTCGGCGCACGAGCGATGGGACACAGCATATCCGAGGTAGCGATGAAGTGGGGTTTTTCGCGTACGATCATTTCTCTAGTGAATCGAGAATATCAGGAATCCGGTAAAACAAAAAATCTCCAACATCGCTGCTGCCGGAAAGGAACGGGACCAACGACGATTAGAAAGGAATTATTAATCAGCTTGACAGTGTCAGTAGAGAGGACGGCTACAAACTTCCGGCGTCCTGGCCGCCGGCTATCTCGTGTCAGTTCAACGGGCCGCGAATGGTCACAGGATACGGGCGCGACGGGGGAACGGTCATAGCGTTTCCGCTCACAACAGGAGGAAAACTTGCCCACCAGAAACCAAGCGCTTATTTGCGGACTGTCGCTGATCACTGGCAAGCCGGCTAACCCACAAACAGCTTCTTTCCTAGCCTACCCCTTCCGTCATTAACCTATATAGTAGCCAACGAAGTTTCAAATAAAAGTATAAAATATTAACACCTATGGTCTGAAATGGAGCTCCCTTACCTCCACCAAAAACCAGTCTTGTCCTGACGAGGCCTTTGTAACACGGTCGGAACGTTGTTTTTAAGTTTATAACTAATTTTATACAATGACGTGGTACAACACTCAGAAAAATTTCAATCTTCGTGGAATAGTTGATTGCTGAGAGTGCGAACGCTCGTAAGAAATCAATATTTCTTTTGAAAAAAACGCTTCTGTCTCTCTCTCTCTCTCTCTTCCTCCAAGTGTAGTGTTTTTTCTGTTGTACATAACGGCTTGCACCCAGAAATTATAATTATGTTGCTGCTCCTTGCACCTCAAGCAAACTATCTACGAGTCCACTTCACCCGATGCTTATATTTCATTCGATTTCTTTCAGACAAAACAATCGGTGTTTTCCCGAACTCTCCACATTAGCGATTACTCTGTCAATTCTTACAGTACGTTCACAAATCTCGAATCACAACAGAAGCATATCGCCAAGTAAAGATGCTGCATCGGCTGAAAAAAAACCAATTTAGATTGCTGAACCTCCATGGGAGTTTCTCCGCCAGCAAAGCTGCACGACATTTACAACTGGAGATGCTCCTATAAAATGTTGCAAGCTTGAAACCTTAGGTAGCAAATTTGGATTAGATAGTAAATTTGACTCTGCATACTTCATACTTGGATTGGTGTAAGAGAGGTAGAAATTGAAAATAAACAGGAAGCCATATTTTTGGACAGTTTGTAAAAAATATGTTGTTATGTAGCTGTTTTTGTAAAGCTCTCCTCTTCAAAGATACAGTCAAAGGTTTGCAAGAGCCGCCCGAGCAGCGGTAAGTTAACAGCTGTCCGTCCTTATATTCCCAGAAAGTGACGATTATAAGCACATGCAATGTGTGCGGTCATCGAAACAGAAGCCTTCCACTGGCTGGACATACTGTAAACATGCAGTTGCGGCAAATAGTGTATCACAACGTTTTCTTGCGCTGTGGATCCCTTATTTTTGAACTCTTTGGTCGTTAGCGATTTTTGTCTTCCTGCCGCGAATCTTGTCGATCAAACAATGGGTGAGTACCTACTGTTGGATTCCGTGTTGAAAGTAGTACGAAGCAGTTCCAGGTCCGCCGGCTGGAGTGGTCGAGCGGTTCTAGGCGCTACAGTCTGGAGCTGCGAGACCGCTACGGTCGCAGGTTCGAATCCCGCCTCGGGCATGGATGTGTGTGATGTCCTCAGGTTATTTAGGTTTAAGTAGTTGTAAGTTCTAGGGGACTGATGAGCTCAGAAGTTAGGTCCCATAGTGCTCAGAGCCATTTGAACCATTTGAAGTTCCAGGTCGTTCAAGGGCGCCGTCTATGGGTCCTAATAACAATCAGAAAAGGAAGCTCACTAGCTACAATTCTGGCAGGTAATCCGTGGGAATAATGATGCACCTACTGCTGCTGTAACTCGGAAAAGAAGTGTACAGAATGTACGTGCAGTGGTCAAAACAACATTCAAACACCTATGCTCTTTCATTCGTTTTTCATTATGTTAGGTTTTATTCAAAATAATTGTTATTTCTTAAACAAAAAGCAGTCAACTTTAATCTTTAAAGTCTAAAAAATTGAATTGATGACTATAAGATCATGATGAGGTCCCATACTCCTCGACAGAGCGTAGGGGATGATGCGGGAGACCCACACCGCGGTACTAGGAAAGGTCCTAGCGGAGGTGGGTTGTCACTGCCTTCCTCCGACAGTAATGGGGATGAATGATGATGATGAAGACGTCACAGCAACACCCAGTCATCTCGAGGCAGGTGAAAATCCCTGACCTCGCCGGGAATCGAACCCGGGACCCCGTGCTCGGGAAGCGAGTACGCAACTGCGAGAAAAGTAAGTAATTAAGGATTAACAAAACAAAATAGTATTAATGTATTTTTTCTTATTAACCTATAATGTTTTGTATGTAGACATTTTGCATGTGTTACAGCCCTATGGTTTTCTGAATATAGAAACCACAACATTAGCTGAGGCTTCAAGAACTATTATTCCATAGTGAAGATAAAAATATGGTTTTCCATTTCCTTTAATGTTTTATATTTAACTTACTTTCTTCGTATTTCTTCAAACAGTTATTCAAATGTAAGTTGCCTAAACTTAGTTATTTCCTCTGTGACATTGAATAAGATATTATTGGTGCACAGAACGCTTGTGTGCAGTCGCAACAGTTGGCTTAAAACCGGACGATGTGATTCAGATGCAGTTTCACTAACTAAGAGAGCAGGTTACAAAACTTAGGAACTCTCTTCTTACCACTTCAAATAATGTATTAGAAAACGGTTGGAGCTGCTGAGACATTGGAAGTCGACTGAGGTTGTCCCACATGTCATTTTAGAACATTATAAAAAAATGAAGGACGATTCGATTGTAAACTAGACTCTAGCAGTACGAACAAGGATTATTTCATCAAGGAAAGTTTGCTACAGGAATTCACCCAAATTTCATAGATAAATCGAGCAAATTGAGCAGAAATGTGCTATACAAGAAAGAAAGGAAATATGTATGGTTCTGCTGTGCGCCAGTTTGTATGCAAAAGGGCTTTTAATTCCATCAAAATTTTAACACCAAACACAAATAATTCAAAACCCAGTAATTATGACGTTTTTCACAAATTACGTGACTCTCTTGACTCACCAGATTAGTAGAGACTTTGTGGTCTCCATTGATTATGAAGATCAGGAATAAGCAGTGCTCGGCACAAAATGAATTAATCAGTAACTTGAAAACAGCTTGGAACGTAATAGCTTTTGAAGTCCCAACTAATCTTTGTATCCGTTGACTAGAAGACTACTGACCGTAATAGAGACAACTGGCTCCATGAAAAATATTAATGACTAAAGGAAGCTTAAAATGCTGACTGTGTTAGTACTTCCTCTGTTTCTTCATGTATCGGAAGTATTACTATTTTTTTGTTATGTAAGATTCGAATATTCTTTTATAGAAATTGCAGCAATTTTGAGTTAAATGAAACGCAAATAAAAATAAGTGGAAAAGCACGGACGTAGGAATACATTCGTGACAACAGTAATAACACGTGGTCGCGATACCATACAACCGCCGTAGAAGCGTTCTCGCCAGTACGGCGATATTTCTAATAATGGAAAGGAGGGCTGTAAATAACTATTGGGGTGAGTGGCGATGGAACAGAAATGTAACAATTCCTTGTCAATTCTTTCGTGCGGTAGCAGCTACGATGTAGCGCATCCTCAATGCTCGCCACGAGTGAAGCCACCCAAGCAGTGCAGAACAACGTCAAATGCATCTCACACGTGCGAGACGAGAACAGCAACGTCGCCACAGGCGGGAACATGGGAGGAACAGTTCGGTTTGCGCGGCGCGCACCGTGAAATTGGACTCGCCGCCTCGCACGTGCGACCTGGCACGGATTTCTGGGTAATTACCGCCCCTTTAAACCCCCGCTGCGTAGCATCCTAAAGACTGAGACTCGTGTCTCGGCAGTTCCAGACCACTGCGCACGTCTGATGTCTGTCAACTAGCTCACGATTCTCCACTATCTTCTGCCTGCCGGAGTGCATCGTGTCAAAGTAGCAACACAGCCATGTATAAGAGAATGAGAACTGTCGAACTGAGTAAAATTATTCGAAAAAGTCTTCCAGGAATGTGTTTAGATACAACGAATATTTGGAGAGTCTAACAATTGAAACCACGTAGTGTAAAGAAATGAAAGAAGCTCATACTTGGTAAACATCACACATTTCATCAGTCAGATTGGCAGATGGGATATTAGCAACTAGCCTGTGACTTTCCATCACGGAAACGGTGAAGCTGGTAGGCTCTCAACGAGATACTGTCGTGATTATCAATGGAAGTGGTTGAAGGATAGTGAAACCACGAGTATACGACAAGATGTTCTACCTCGTTGCATCACGGAACGTAGAGGTCGCAGGCTTGACTCTTCTGCCAAGCAGGATAGGCAGTGACAACAGATATGATGACAGAGCACAACGCTGGTGCAGTTACAAGTGTTTCGAAGCACACCATTCAGCGCAAATTGTTGAGCATGAGGCTCCAGAGCAGACGAGCAGACACTCCCTGCTCGTAACCGTGTTCCCAATGGCCTCGTCAGTTACAACTGTAGTGGGCACGCATCGCGACTGGACCGTGGATCAATGAAAACGTGTTGCCTAGTTAGATGAAAGTCATTTCTTGTTGTCACTTTGGGGTACATCGTCATCCAGGCGAACGGCTGTTCGAAATACGCATTGCTCTACTGGACCAGACCAATGGGGACAATATTGTTATGGCGGACATTTTCATGGGCTTACACGGTAACTGTGTTAGTAATCGAAGGCACCACTAAATGAACGTTATTGCGGACCATCTACATCTCTTCATGCTTGATGTCATGTTTCCGCAGGATAACTGTCGTAGTCACAAGGTCAGAATTGTGCTACAGTGTTTTGAAGAGTGTGCTACTTGTACTCGCGTTGAAATTTTGGCCATCAAATTCGCCCAATCTGAACGCGATGAAACACACCTCGTGCACAGCTTGTGAATCTATGCATTTAACACATTCGAAGATTTATTTAAAAGAGTTTTTAGTTTAAGGGATGAGTGAGAAACACAAGTAATGAATAATAATTACAATAATGAAAAAGCGATATTCCCGAAAGGCGCCTGAAGATGACGATAATAGATTTCTTCTTTCTTTCATGTTTATCATATCTAGAATTGTATGTGAAATTTCAAAATTTCGTAGATTTTATTTATTATCAGCCAACGGCCTTGCCTCAGTGGTAACACCGGTTCCCGTCAGATCACCGAAGTTAGGCGCTGTCGGGCTGGGCTAGCACTTGGATGGGTGACCATCCGGTCTGCCGAGCGCTGTTGGCAAGCGGGATGCACTCAGCACTTGGGAGGCAAACTGAGGAGATACTTGATTGAGAAGTACCGGCTCCGGTCTCGGAAACTGACCTGCAGAAGGGAGAGCGGTGTGCTGACCACATGACCCTCCATATCCGCATCCCGTGACGCCTCTGGGCTGAGGATGAAACGGCGGCCAGTCGGTACCTTTGAGCCTTCATGGCCTGTGCAGGAGAAGTTTAGTTTTAACAATTATCTAAATTTTATTTATTGTCGTGATTTTGTGGCCAGATGTTCTTCTTGACGCCACAGTCATCAAGATTACCCAAGGAAGCTAAGTCGTGTGCTACATCTACCTGTGAATCGTGTAAACTTTAGGTGTGTAGTATCGTATTTTAACTGTTTACATATCATAATCTCTGAGGCGGAAGTTTGGAGTAGGCCAGATTTGCCTACACTGCCTTCAGATGTCCTTAAAATTGATACTTAGGCTGGCCGATATATCAGAACATGATAGTTAAGCCACCGAGCATATTCATTGGCCCTCCTACCCCCCTCACAAGCATGCAAATTTCTGTATACGAGCGAGTCGATAGTGATACAGAAACTTGTTAACATGCACTACTGGCCATTAAAATTGCTACACCAAGAAGAAATGCAGACGATAAACGGGTATTCATTGGACAAATATATTATACCTGAACTGACATGTGATTACATTTTCACGCAATTTGGGTGCATAGATCCTGAGAAATCAGTACCCAGAACAACCACCTCTGGCCGTAATGACGGCCTTGATACGCCTGGGCATTGAGTCAAACAGAGCTTGGATGGCGTGTACAGGTACACCTGCCCATGCAGCTTCAACACGATACCACAGTTCATCAAGAGTAGTGACTGGCGTATTGTGACGAGCCAGTTCCTCGGCCAGACGTTTTCAATTGGTGAGAGGTCTGGAGAATGTGCTGGCCAGGGCAGCATTCGAACATTTTCTGTATCCAGAAAGGCCCGCACAGGACCTGCAACATGCGGTCGTGCATTATCGTGCTGTAATGTATGGTTTCGCAGGGATCGAATGAAGGATAGAGCCACAGGTCGTAACACATCTGAAATGTAACGCCTACTGTTCAAAGTGCCGTCAGTGCGAACAAGAGGTGACCGAGACGTGTAACGAATGGCAACCCATACCATCACGCCGGGTGGTACTCCAGTATGGCGATGACGAATACACGTGCGTTCACCACGATGTTGGCAAACACGGATGCGACCGTCATGATGCTGTGAACAGAACCTGGATTCATCCGAAAAAATGACGTTTTGCCATTCGTGCACCCAGATTCGCCGTTGAGTACACCATCGCAGGCGCTCCTGTCTGTGATGCAGCGTCAAGGGAAACCGCAGCCATGGTCTCCGAGCTGATAGTCCATGCTGCTGCAAACGTCGTCGAACTGTTCGTGCAGATGGTTGTTGTCTTGCAAACGTCCCCATCTGTTGACTCAGGGATCGGGTGCACGATTCGTTACAGCCATGCGGATAAGATGCCTGTCATCTCGACTGCTAGTGATACGAGGCCGTTGGGATCCAGCATGGCGTTCCGTATTACCCACCTGAACCCACCGATTCCGTATTCTGCTAACAGTCATTGGATCTCGTCCAACGCGAGCAACAATGTCGCGATACGATAAACCGCAATCGCGATAGGCTACAATCGGACCTTTATCAAAGTCGGAAACGTGATGGTACGCATTTCTCCTCCTTACACGAGGCATCACAACAACGTTTCACCAGGCAACGCAGGTCAACTGCTGTTTGTGTATGAGAAATCGGTTGGAAACTTTCCTCATGTCAGCACGTTGTAGGTGTCGCCACCGGCGCCAACCTTGTGTGAATGCTCTGAAAAGCTAATGATTTGCATGTCACAGCATCTTCTTCCTGTCGGTTAAATTTCGCTTCTGTAGCACGTCATGTTCGTGGTGTAGCAATTTAATGGCCAGTAGTGTATTTAAGGAATTTTTGTAGAGCAGTACAGTTTCCTTAAAGTGCAACAGTGATGTGATTGTTCAACTACACAATAAATATGGTGCATAAGACTACAGACAAGGCAGTCTTGGATGTAGTGCGTACCTGCATATTCGCCAGGTGCCTGGAGGCAGCGATGGATAGGGTCTGGGAAACAGCTCACGTGCAGACAGTCAGGCAATCGACAGTAGCCTACAAGACTGTGGGCCTCTGCCAATAGCCAGTGGGCAGGGCTCTCTTATGCGGTGAAACAATACGTGAATGTAATACTCCCTGGTGCGTAGTCTATACTACCTCCACCTGCCTGCAGGTGACCTGATGGGTGTTCAAAGGCGTCGGTAGCCCATGGGACAGATCTGGAACAGCCTGCTATAGATCTGTGTATCCATATGTGTCTCAGGCAGGAAATCGCAAGAGCGGACTGTCAAGTGCAGAGTTGTAGTCGTTAGAATATATTGGTGTCTTGCTGCTGACTGAAGTGAAATTTCGGTGCATGAAGTAGCACGTTTTTGAAGCTCCGCATCAATTACACTATGAGTAATGAGCCACTCTGAGACGTCCTCTACAGACTCGGAAGAAACGCTGCGTTTATCAAGAAACTCGTTTAGCCAGAGCACAATTACTGGCGGCAGTTTAATAATTTTAACATTCCTGCCGGAAAACCGTACATTTAATGATTCTTTCTGCTTGTTACGTCAGTAGCTTTATTGACTGTATTGTCCCGAAATTGACTGTATGGGACAGCGTCCCCAGTGCTTTGCTGCCCTCATCAGAGGCCTGATTGAAATTACATGTCCGGTAACGTCTCCACGTGCCACCATAACATTGTCACGATGACCGTTACCTGGCCATTCCTAAGCTGGCTAAACAAATAGTGTGTTTTCTCTGTCGACAGAACACTGCGGGTGGTGGCAGTCAAACTTATCAAGGGTGTATCTCAACCTTAGAAGCGATGTGAGGTATTTAACAGTGCAAGTGAAGTGCCACTTGGTTGTGGCAGTTTGGAAATGATGGACACTTCACACGTGAAGTACAATTTTCTTAATGGAACAACTGAGTTTCAAGGTGTGGAATATCAGCTAATAAATAATTTTAATCAGGGTGTATGTCTACATCTGTGCTCCTCAAGCACCGTGTATGTTGCACAGTGTAATACGAAGAGCGCTTTAGTAAATCTGTAAGTGATTTGGAGTTATAAGGGTGTGACAGTTAGCGGACAGAGCTGCAACCTCTGTCAGTAACAATAATTGTGTACCAGGAGGGAGCGACTCAAACTGAGCCAGGGGATGAGATATGGGTTTAATGCTACTTCAACTCTGCGCCACAGTCAGTCGGAGTGCCTAGCAAGATATAGCGTGCTAATCTCTCAGTAGTGGAAATTCCACCGTTAAATGCACAGGAGAGAGCGGATACGTGGAAAGAGTACATTGAAGGCTTCTGTGATTGGAGGACTTGCCTGACAACGTGATGGATGAAGAAGGACGAGAAGACAGGGCAGTGACAGGGTGTGCAGTATTAGAATTTAAAAGAGTTCGACTTAAAATCAAATAAGCCAGAATTTATAATCAATGGAAGAAGTCACAAAAAAAAGGTTATTCACGTTGGTGTATTGAATGTATGACCAGGCTACGTACCATCAGGCTTTCGGAAAAAACTTCATCACAATATCGAAGATTGCAAGAGCGGTGAAGGGCGAGAACTATCGCACAATCAGCTTAAGAGCTCATGCGTTCAAGTTGCTGACTAGAATTACATTTACAGAAGAATGGAAAAGAAAATCGAGGATGTGTTAGATGACGATCAGTTTGGCTTTAGGAAAGGTAAAGGCACCAGAGAGGCAGTTCTGACGTTGCGGTTGATAATGGAAGCAAGACCAGAGGAAAATCAAGACACTTTCATAGCATTTTTCGACCTGGAATAAGGCGTTCGACAATGTAAAATGGTGCAAGATGTTCGAAATTCTGATAAAAAGAAGGGTGAGCTATAGGGAGAGACGGGTAATATGCAATATGTACACGAGCCAAGAGGAAATAATAAGAACGAAGTGCTCGCATTAAAAAGGATGTGAGACAGACATATAGTCTTTCGCCCCTACTGTGCAATATACACTCCTGGAAATGGAAAAAAGAACACATTGACACCGGTGTGTCAGACCCACCATACTTGCTCCGGACACTGCGAGAGGGCTGTACAAGCAATGATCACACGCACGGCACAGCGGACACACCAGGACCCGCGGTGTTGGCCGTCGAATGGCGCTAGCTGCGCAGCATTTGTGCACCGCCGCCGTCAGTGTCAGCCAGTTTGCCGTGGCATACGGAGCTCCATCGCAGTCTTTAACACTGGTAGCATGCCGCGACAGCGTGGACGTGAACCGTATGTGCAGTTGACGGACTTTGAGCGAGGGCGTATAGTGGGCATGCGGGAGGCCGGGTGGACGTACCGCCGAATTGCTCAACACGTGGGGCGTGAGGTCTCCACAGTACATCGATGTTGTCGCCAGTGGTCGGCGGAAGGTGCACGTGCCCGTCGACCTGGGACCGGACCGCAGCGACGCACGGATGCACGCCAAGACCGTAGGATCCTACGCAGTGCCGTAGGGGACCGCACCGCCACTTCCCAGCAAATTAGGGACACTGTTGCTCCTGGGGTATCGGCGAGGACCATTCGCAACCGTCTCCATGAAGCTGGGCTACGGTCCCGCACACCGTTAGGCCGTCTTCCGCTCACGCCCCAACATCGTGCAGCCCGCCTCCAGTGGTGTCGCGACAGGCGTGAATGGAGGGACGAATGGAGACGTGTCGTCTTCAGCGATGAGAGTCGCTTCTGCCTTGGTGCCAATGATGGTCGTATGCGTGTTTGGCGCCGTGCAGGTGAGCGCCACAATCAGGACTGCATACGACCGAGGCACACAGGGCCAACACCCGGCATCATGGTGTGGGGAGCGATCTCCTACACTGGCCGTACACCACTGGTGATCGTCGAGGGGACACTGAATAGTGCACGGTACATCCAAACCGTCATCGAACCCATCGTTCTGCCATTCCTAGACCGGCAAGGGAACTTGCTGTTCCAACAGGACAATGCACGTCCGCATGTATCCCGTGCCACTCAACGTGCTCTAGAAGGTGTAAGTCAACTACCCTGGCCAGCAAGATCTCCGGATCTGTCCCCCATTGAGCATGTTTGGGACTGGATGAAGCGTCGTCTCACGCGGTGTGCACGTCCAGCACGAACGCTGGTCCAACTGAGGCGCCAGGTGGAAATGGCATGGCAAGCCGTTCCACAGGACTACATCCAGCATCTCTACGATCGTCTCCATGGGAGAATAGCAGCCTGCATTGCTGCGAAAGGTGGATATACACTGTACTAGTGCCGACATTGTGCATGCTCTGTTGCCTGTGTCTATGTGCCTGTGGTTCTGTCAGTGTGATCATGTGATGTATCTGACCCCAGGAATGTGTCAATAAAGTTTCCCCTTCCTGGGACAATGAATTGACGGTGTTCTTATTTGAATTTCCAGGAGTGTTTATATATCAAAGAATCAATGACGGAAACAGGAAAAAATGATCAAGAGTGGGATTAAAATTCAAGTTGCAAGGATATCGATGATAAGATTCGCTGATGACATTGCTATTGTCAGTGAAAGTTAAGAGGAAATACAGGATCTGTTGAATGGAATGAACAATCTAATGAGTATAGAATGTGAAATGAGAGTGAATAGAAGAAAGGCGAAAGTAATGAGAAGTAGGAGAAATGTGAACCGCCAGAAAATTAACCTTGGAATTTGTGATCACGAAGTAGACGATATTAAGGAATTCTGCTGCTGAGGCAGCAAAGTAACTTATGATGGACATAGCAAGGAGGACATAAAAAGCATACTAGCGCTGGTAAAAAGGACATTCTTGGCCAAGAGAAGTCTACTAGTATTAAACATAGGCCTTCATTTGAGGAATAAATTTCTGAGAATGTTCTTTTGAAGCACAGAACTGTGTGGCAGTGAGGCGTGAGCTGTAGGAAAACCGGAACAGAAGAGAACAGAAACGTTTGAGATGTGGCGCTACAGAGGAATGTCGAACATCAGATGGACTGATAAATTAGGAGTGAGGAGGTTCTCCGTAGAATCGGCAAGGAAAGGAATGAATGGTAAACATTGAGAAGAAGAAGAGACAAGATGATAGGACATCTGTTAGCATATCAGTGAATAACTTCCATGGTACTAGAGAGACCTGTAGAGGGCAAAAAGAGTACAGGAATACACCCAGGATATAACTGAGAAGATATGTTGCAATTGCACTCTGAGATGAAAAATTTGGCGCTGGAGAGAAATTCGTGGTGAGCCACGTCAAACGTATCAGAAGACTGATCCCTACCCTCCAAAAAAAGATAAAATAAATCTGTCACAAGGGAAACTCCCCATCGCACACCTCTCAGATTTAGTACTAAGATTGCCCAGTGGATAGCCCGACAGAAAATGAAGACAGAGGAACGCGAAAATATGAAGAAGGTGTACTGAACTGTGAAAAAAGAAGCAAAATAGAAGCGGTGAACAGTCCAAGCTCAAGATGTGCAACATCGAGCAAAAATGAATAGCCACAGCCGCGTGGTTATGTGGTGATGGTATTGGCCTATGAAGGGTGTCTGTGTCGTGGTGTAACGTCCGTTTGCGGCAGCGAGTTGTAAGGAAGGGACCTCCAGACGTATGTACCTCCTATTTGTTCTACACAAGTACCACATGTTATACCTCTTGCGTTCCATATTGGAAGTTCTGACTCTTGAATTCCTTTGTTGTAAGATACGTCTTTGTCGTTTTCATTTCTGTGAGAGATCTATGCGGCATCTCGCCTGCTCTCACTATTCGTCACATTTACTTGCGACGGTAATATACTCGTACCACAAGACTCATATTCAATAACCAATGTATAATATGACAATTGCCAAGACTATGGAAGGAGAACAGACACGTCAATGACCGGACAGAAAGTTCATAATTTTATGAAGAAGGGGACACGAGGAAGATTTGAACACGGACTTCCCGCTTGGCAGTCCAACACCGTGATCACACAACCACGATGCCACGACACTTTAAATTCGCTCGATGTTCACTTTCTATTTTGCTTCCCTTTTCACAGCTCAGTACACCTCCTTCCTGTTTTCATGCTAGATTTGTGTTCAGTTTTTGACAGGCTATCCATCGGGCAATTTTGCCACTAAATCTGAGAGGGGTGTGGTGGGGAGTTCCCTTGTCAGCATGCCTTGATCTTATATTTTCAAGGGGTGAGAGTATAGGCCAGAGAAACAGTCGAACACCATCCGTATCGAGGTAGGTCGGGGCAGCTTAGGTATCACGAGGTTTTGCGTGATCCTGTAGAAAGATAATGTCACAGAAACCTCGAAAATAGGGAGCAACCACCGGTCTTTGCACCTGAGAAATAAAGTAACTGCCGTTCAAATGACTGGCTACGTTAACGGGTGGTGATCGTGTTGTGTACCCAATGGCACCCTGTACCATCACGCCAGGTGATACGATGTATGATGACGACGTAGGCAGTCTGACCACATTAGATTTCATCAGAATTGAATCTCAATGTAGACAAGTGTAATGTGCTGCGAATGCATAAAAAGAAAAATCCTTTATCATTTAGCTACAATATAGCAGGTCAGCAACTGGAAGCAGTTAATTCCATAAATTTTCTGGGAGTAAGCATTAGGAGTGATTTAAAATGGAATGATCATATCAAGTTGATCGTCGGTAAAGCAGATGCCAGACTAAGATTGATTGGAAGAATCCTAAGGAAATGCACTCCAAAAACGAAGGAAGTAGGTTACAGTACGCTTGTTCGCCCACTGCTTGAATACTGCTCACCGGTGTGGGATCCGTACCAGTTAGGGTTGTTAGAAGAGATAGAGAGGATCCAACGGAGAGCAGCGCGCTTCGTTACAGGATCATTTAGTAATCGCGAAAATGTTACGGAGATGATAGACTCCAGTGGAAGACTCTGCAAGAGAGACGCTCGGTAGCTCGGTACGGGCTTTTGTTGAAGTTTCGAGAACATACCTTCACCGAGGAGTCAAGCAGTATATTGCTCCCTCCTACGTATATCTCGCGAAGAGACCATGAGGATAAAATCAGAGAGATTAGAGCCCACACAGAGACACCCGACAGTCTTTCTTTCCACAAACAATACGAGACTGGAATAGAAGGAGAACCGATAGAGGTACTCAAGGTACCCTCCGCCACACACCGTCAGGTGGCTTGCGGAGTATGGATGTAGATGTAGAATCTCCTCACAAGGATACGTCTATCGCGAAGCTCTACGCGGAGCCGGGACACGTCTGAAAAACATATGTGGAGCCACTTCTGTGTCCCAGTGTCATCGCTGGTTGCGCAACTGTCGAGGACTGTCTTCTCAAGGACAAAAATTGAGCTTGGGTTTACCAATGATCCTAATAATTATGAAGGAATATCGTCTAATGTGCCGACGAAGGTGGTTCCTCATTTAATGTTGAGTTACTTCCCCTTAGCTCTCCATAATATTGTCTTAAAGATTCTTTTCTTTAGTGGTGGTGGGTAGTGTTTAACGTCCCGTCGACAACGAGGTCATTAGAGACGGAGCGTAAGCTCGGGTTAAGGAAGGATTGGGAAGGAAATCGGCCGTGCCCTTTCAAAGGAACCATCCCGGCATTAGCCTGAAACGATTTAGGGAAATCACGGAAAACCTAAATCAGGATGGCCGGAGACGGGATTGAACCGTCGTCCCCCCGAATGCGTTCTTTTCTTTACTTAAGCCTTCTGTATACTACTTCCACGTTTAAGCAACACTAATTTAACTGAATTCCCATCTGAACTCTTGATATTCGCACATCTGCTTCTCTTGCCTCAAGGTCTCTTCAGTTCCTCTATAGCCAGCATCTATCTTTTCCCTAACTATCACTAGCCTTTTCGCTATTCCTTTTTAGGTATCTTGTATTTTTTGTCAGTTTAGTCTCTAGACGTCTGTATTCCCTTTCTCTGCGAATGAATTGAGCCTTAAGTCAGCTGGTATCTAATCTTCAACAGTCTGGTATTTCCTCCTGATATGTGTTTCCTTTGCTTACAGCACTGATGATTGTGGTAGTGAAACAGGAGCTAAAAACATTGTAAAACGAAGTCTTTGGAATCTATTCAAAAAATTTTTGTAGATCTAGGAAAATTTATCGCTTACCTTTTTTACCAATTTTGTACGGTATATTCTGATCATTTAGATTTTACATTAATATTTAATACTAGGTGGGGCAAATAAAAGTGGCCCGGGTGACTGAATACAACTGGACGTGAATGTATGCACATAACCAGACTCTGTGACGTGCACAACACATGTACGCCCGCCACTTGATCGACAACAGTTATGTGCGTAGTGCTGGCTGTGTCAGTGTGAGTGAAGCAGAGAAAAGGGGACGTGGTACTCACAGTGGGGCAGAGGGTATTTGTTCTGGAAAGTTATATGACAGCAAAGTCGTGGAACTGGTTTGGTCAGTTGTTTGCTGTCAAGTTGAATGGTGTCAAAGTACCAGCAAAGAATGCTATGCAACGTTTAGTCTGAAAATGGCGTGAGATAGGATCTGTTCCTGAAACGTGCCCGCACACCAGAAAATGTGGCAGCAGTTCATCACAAAAGGCTTGAGTGGCTACTAAATCAATGCGACGCCTGTCGCAAGAAGCCGGTATATCACGTCGACCATGCAGACGAATACTCCTCTTGGACCAGCACCTGCATCCCTACCGAGTGTCTGTTTTTCATGCATTAAAACCAGCAGATGCTCCTCAGCGCCTTTATTTTTATAGATGGCTGTTCACTGAGATAACAATGAACGGCTGGGACATAGATTTGTTCTTTATGTCTGATGAAGCCTGGTTTCCCCTGAGTGGCTATGTCAACTCACAGTATAACAGATTCTGGGTAGCAGAGAATCCGCATAACTTCCACGAAACACCGTTCCTTGATCAGAAGTTTGGGGTTTTGTATGCAGTGTCTGCACGCTATATTAGTGGTTCCACCTCCTTTCATCAGACTCTGACTTTGGCGCATTATATTGCCAATCTTTTGCAACTATTTGTGGCATTAACGGAGGAGGAAGAGACATACAGTTAATTCCAATAGGATGGAGCAACTGCCCATACACCCGACACGACATTTACACAATATTCACGCCTGATAGAGCTGCTAACAGAGGTCAGTCTTGTCGCAGCCCTAGCTGGCCACCAAGGTCACACGATCTGTCAGTGTGCGATTACTTTGTGTGGGGACCCCTCAATTGTAAAGTGTATCACAACACTTATAGTCTTCAAGAACTGCAGCAGAACATGTCGGATGAGATTGTAGAATCTCCAGTAGTCCAGTTTCGGTTCGCTTTCAGCAGCTAGCTGACCAGGACCCAGAGGTGCCAAGAGATAAATCGTGATCACTTTCAACATCTGCTATAATTAGGTTAGTACTGTACTTCCTTTGCTCGGCTGTTTTTCTTTGCACCCTGGAACTCTGTTCTCCAGGCCACTTTTATTTGCCCCATTCTGTACCTATACTCATCTCATTTCTCCTTATTAAGCCATTTTCTCTCATAAATAATTTACGCTGGCGGTTAATTTAATTTAAGCACATGAAATATAGCGTTTCGCGTTTGCATCTTCATCATTGACACTAGCTAATATCCCAGCCATGGATTTCAATAAGGATTTTACGGAATATAAGGAAGGGACTATGTTCGCTTTATTTATTGCGTAATAACTGATAACAGTGCATACACTAACGGTTATATTTTCCTTTTTCTAATAACTGAATCGCCGGTGTACAGCTATAATTGGTCATTGGGAGAAGTTTCTGGGCAGTATATGCGAGAGGAAACGATTAAAAAAAAAAAGAGGAAATGAAGAAATATGTTCTCTGTTAGGAGTCCCTCTCAGGTAAACCTTGTTAGGCCGGCGTCCGAGCGGCAGGGCGCATCTCTTAGGTCCAGCAGACCCCAGTTCAGGGAGTCGGCTGTGCTGGACGGCGCGCGGCAGGGTTGCCTGCTCGCAGGGGCGGGGCGCGACGTGGCTGGTGCCCTGGCCTTAATTAGCGCAGCGCCTAATGAATGCCGCCGCAGGCACCGCGAAGCAAAGGCTCTTGCTGGCCATTGTTCGCTCGCCAGCGACCGCTGAGGAGGGCCAGGTCTCACAATCGATAAGGAAAGGGGCACCTACCTTGTAATCTTTACCGACCTGTTTGTATGCATCATAAGACTCGTACATCTTCTGCTATCTCTACCCTCCCGATGGATATTGGGTGCTTTAAACAGTCATTAAATGACTCTGTTCGACACTGTGAAATTTACGTTCCACTTTAGTCACATTTATTGTAATTAAACTCGCTCATGATGACCAATTTGAAGGCAGTACCTTAGACAGGTAATATAACAGAGCTCAGGAGTTCACATAGGCTCTAAGATAACTTGCGAAGATTAAGAAGTGGCCAGTCCCAACAAAACCAGTGGCTGAATAACATACTTTTGACAGTAATACTCACTATAACTAAAACTTTTGGAACTTTCTGGCAGATTAGAACTGTGTGCCGGACCGAGGCTCGAACTCGGGACCTTTGCCTTTCGCGGGCAAGTGCTCTACCGTCTCTTTTTTTTAATTTTATTTTTCTCGTTATTGTTCGTTGCGTTTGTTCAGGGCGGACGTCCCATGACACCCATTCAAGTTCATCGTTGATCCGTTCGCTCAGTTTTTTCTTTTCTTTTTTTTTTTTTTATTACAGAAGGCCGCTAACTCTCTGACCGAACACAATGAACTACCGTGCCGGCCTGTTTCGGTAGAGCACTTAATTGTGAAATGCAAAGGTCCCGAGTTCGGGTCTCGGTCCGGCACTCAGTTTTAATCTGCCAGGAAATTTCATATCGGCGAAAACTCCGCTGCAGAGTGAACATTTCACTCTAACTTGGGAGCATGAACTAACCGTTAGTATTCTCAGAGGACGTTAGTCCTTGCGGATAGGAAATAGAAAATGCTGATGTGGTGCGCAAGAGCATCCATGAAAAGGTTGAAAGGTCTCTGTTGGATTCCTTTCATGTTTAATTTCTCAAATTTGTTGTCTTTTAAGGAATAAATTCCTCTTCTAAATTTACTGTGGCGTTTCTGACTATCTGGGAGGAGACTGAGTAGTGGAACGTGTTACTTTTACGCGTAAACAAGAACGATCTCTCACACTACTACACTTTAAAGCACAGTTTATATGTAATTCTTATATGTAATTCATGTCACACAGTCTCATACGGAACCTACATCCGCTTTCTTTTATATACTGTGTATGATAAGATACTGTCATCCCCCTTCCCTTCTGTGTGAGAGGATGAATGATCAAATGTGTTTGTAGCTGCATGCTTGAGGGTAGCAGACAAGGCTGTCTGCTAGAGAACAGTAGGACCAACGTTGAAACAGGTAGCTACGGTTCCTAAAAGCAGAGAGGTTTCCATTCTTAGTATGGTCCGGTCCGTCCCCTGTCATGTTGGTATAGGAAGCTGCCCCTCTGGCGCCTTCCGTTGGTCTTTGTGAGCGAATCTCGGGAGCACGCTGGGTAGTTCAGTGGGAGTCTGGCAGTTGGAGAGTTGCAGCCGAGTAGTCGGCGGTTGGAGTCCAGTGGTAGCGCAGGGCAGTCCAGCAGTTGCAGTCTGGCGGTGCGAGCGTCTGAAGTGGTAAGATCTCCGGCCAAGCGCGTGTCTGTTAAGTCCATAGGACAATGGATTTGTTAAGTTCAGGTTAACTGAGAATTTAATCATTTTATTTCGGGTTAGCTTTAAAATAGCTAAGGTTATCTTTAATTGCAGCGGAGTGTAATTCTCGTGTCCAGTTCAGATTAATTGGCGGTAGTTGCTTTGTTATTACTTTGTGAGTAAAGTGGAACCACGTGTTGGTCAGTAACTCTAAGTAAGATCAGTCTTAAAGGCAAATGCTTGTGTGATTATAACGTATCGTCTTGAAAAGATTTTGAATATACCAACTTTTCTTTATGTTCAACCCACGTGGCGTGTACTTTGTGAGACCAGTACCACGTGCTTATATAACTGTTTGACCCATCAGGTTAGTAGTAAGACGTTAGTAACCAGTTCGAGGTTTTTCTTTTGTAATTTGCTTTTCGATCGAATGTATTTTTATTATCTAAATTATTGTGGAGTTATACGCTTTCTGTAAATCAAGTTGACCACGTGGAGCATGTGGTGTAATCACCAAAGTAGCCATCAGCTATTCTTCTTGGGAAGATTTCACAAAGATTTAATGTGAATTTAGTATACCAGTGTGTGGTAATTACATGACGGACAGGATTGTGCTTCGAACGGAAATTCTTTGGGTAAAAATTTGAATCTGTTTGTAGTGATTAACTTTCTCTTGCATGCGTTTCAATGTTCTTTGTGTGTTGTTTTATGAATGCAGTGTTGTATCCAGTCTCCCAATCTTGACTCCATATTTTATGTGTTCCGTAATATTCCAATCTCACAGTCTCACAATCGTAAATAAGGCACCAGCTCAGTTATAACTCACGTATAATATGCTGAAATTTCAATGAACAATCTTTAAAATAAATTTGCAAATATAAACTGATTTCATTCTTTTTATTTAAATTCTCCTTTTATATAGATATATTACCGGTTGTTGTATGACTGTAAAAGATTATAATCAATGTTAGTCTGATTGGTAATGTGGTAAACCTAGACTAGTTACCCAGTCGTGAAACAGTGGCCCAGTAAACGCACGGTTAACCTCCCAAGACAGCTCACAGTTTTAAACCGCTTTCATGGTCTAATTAGCACCCGATTTCAGCATACCAAATTCAAGTCACAATCTTACGCTATTCAGCAAAGCAAATTAGAGTTACAATCTTTCAAGGTAGCAAAATTGGTATCGATTATTAAACGTAATAATAATGCCCAGATAGCACGACCAGAAAGTTGATTAAAACGTGAAGTGAACAGCAACCACATCCTAAATACAGACTGGAATATATGTGCGCTTGCTTAGTTGAGTGGTAACGAGCTTTGCCTCCCGTGTAGAGGGCCCGGGTTCGATTCCCGACCCAGTTGGAGATTTTCTCTACTCGTGGACTGGTTGTTGTGTTGTCATCATCATTTCATCCTCATCACCGGTAGCAGCGCGGGGTAGCCGTACGGTCTTAGGCACCTCCCCTCGGTTCACGCGGATACCCCCGTCGGAGGTTCGAGTCCTCCCTCAGGCATTGGTGTATGTGTTGTCCTTAGTTTAAGTTAGTTAGATTAAGTAGTGTGTAAGCACAGGGACCGATGACCTTAGCAATTTGGTCCCATAGGAACTTGGCCGCATCCTCATGACCGACGCGCAAGTCGCCCAGTGTGGGGTCGACTGACACAAGACTTTGCACTGGGCGACCGAACTTCCCCGGATGGGGCCTCCGTGCCAACGATACCATACGCTTATTTCATTTCACTGTAATATATATCTTAAGGATAGGTTGGAAGCCAGTGGTGGTGCAGTACTTATTGCAGTAAAGAATTCGATAACATCTTGTGAGTTTATTACGGATTCCGAGTGTGAAATAGTCTGGGCGAAATTAAAAATCTTAGATGGGCCAAACACGGTAATCGGATGCTTTTGTAGACCGACTGCGATAGGAGCTGTAGTGGCAGAGCCGGCCGGAGTGGCCGTGCGGTTCTAGGCGCTACAGTCTGGAGCCGACCGACAGCTACGGTCGCAGGTTCGAATCCTGCCTCGGGCATGGATGTGTGTGATGTCTTTAGGTTAGTTAGGTTTAGTTAGTTCTAAGTTCTAGGCGACTGATGACCTCAGAAGTTAAGTCGCATAGTGCTCAGAGCCATTTTTTTGTAGTGGCAGAACGCTTCAGAGAAAACTATCGGAATTTCATGGATAGGTTTACTGATTACGCTACTGCAACAGGAGGAAATTAATGCAATCAAAACTGATGCCAGAGACAGGGATTCGCGTGACATTATTCTGTATACCTTGTCCGAAAATTACTTCCAACAGACAGCTATACAACCTTACCGTGAGGGTAACGCTTTAGATCTCCTAGCAACGAACACACCCGACCATTCAAGATCAGTTAACGTAGATTAATGATCGTAAGGTTGTGATAGCATCAATGACTGCAGGTGTTATAGGGACTGTTAAGGCAGGTAGCGAAATACTTTTGCTTAGCAAGAGTGCAGGATACAAATTGCAGAGTATCTGAGTAGTCAACATCAGTTACCCAGAGCCGAAGACGATCTACAAAGGGATAAAATTCAAAAGCATTCTCCGAGTGAAAATGAAACAATGCTTTCAGAAATTTTATAATCCTCTGATACCCCATAGACAGGTGTGTTCCCAGCAAGGTTTTAAGGAGTCAATAGACCCATCGCGGTTAAATAGCCGTATTAGACAGTTTCTGCGTAGCAAAGAGAGCTTCACCACATACATGTTTTTAGATGTCAAAACCTAGCCGACAAGCGAAACCTGAATGAAGCGAAAATGAGCGTAAAGAGAATAATGAGAAAAGCGTTCAGTGGCACTGAAAGTAAAATTTTGACAACCGACCTGAGTGAAAACCCTAAGGCGTTATGATCCAGTGTAAAATCTGTAAGTGGATCGAAATCGTCTATTTAGCTACACTGAGTCCATACTGGCACCGAACCGGAAGACGACAAAGAGAAGGTCGCAACACGATCCCTCCTGGCAATCATCGCACAAACGGCGATATTGCAGATACTGGGTAAGTGATCGCGAAATAATAAAGCAACTACAGTATCTCAGTAGTGGAAAGGCGTGTGGACCAGGTGAGATGGCTGTAAGGTGCTGTAGAAATTATGGGAAAGAAGTTGCTCCCCCTCTAGCAGCGGATTATTGAAGGAACAGCGAATAGTAATTGGATACTCGAAAAAAGCGCAGGTCATTCCTATAGGCCTATATCGTTGACGTCAATCTGTTGTAGAATTATAGAACATGTTTATGCTCAAGAATTATGACGGTTTTGGAGCATGAAAATCTCCTACACAAAAATCTAGTAAAATCATCAGACGATCAATTCAAATTACAAAATGATCTAGAGAGAATTTCTGTGTGGTGTGAAAAGTGGCAATTGGCACTAAACAAAGAAAAGTGCGAGGTCATCCAGAACGGTACTAAAAGAAATCCGATAAATTTTGGGTATACGATGAATCGCACAAATCTAAGGGCTGTCAATTCGACTAAATACCTAGGAATTACAACAACGAGCAACTTAAACTGGAAAGAGCACGCAGATAATATTGTGGGGAAGGCGAAACGAAGACTTCGCTTTGCTGGCAGAACACTTAGAAGAAGCGACAAACCCACTAAAGAGACAGCCTACATTACACTTGTCCGCCCACTGCTGGAATATTACTGCGCGGTATGGGATCCTTATCAGGTAAGATTGACGGAGGACATCGAAAAAGTGCAAAGAAGGGCAGCTCGTTTCATGTTATCGCGCAATAGGGGTGAGAGTGTCACTGATATGGTACGCGAGTTGGGCTGAAAAAAAGGCGTTTTCTTTGCGGCGATATCTGTTTACGAAATTTCAGTCACCAACTTTCTCTTCCGAATATTTTGTTGACACCCACCTACGTAGGGGGAAATGATCATCATAATAAAATAAGAGAAATCAGAGCTCGAACGGAAAGACTTAGGTGTTCCTTTTTCCCGCGCGCCATTCGAGAGTGGAATGGTAGAGAAGTAGCATGAAAATGGTTTGATAAACCCTCTGCCAGGCACTTAAGTGTGAATTGGAGAGTAACCATGTAGATGAAGATGTAGATTCCGCAAGCAGAGATCTTGCGAAACTCAGCTCGCTCTATTCCTCCATAAGATGGAGGCAACGGCGCTTCCTTGACTTCAGGAAGGTATCTGACACTTCTGCAGTGTAGTTTAGAGAAACAAATACGAGCTTACTGAATATCAGACCAGATTACTACATATGAAGTCCACCTGTTATGCAAAAACTGTTTTTTTATGTAAACTCAAAATGTAACATCGATATGCCATCGTCAGCGAGTGTGTGTCTTTCAAATCTATAAATTGTGAACATATTTTAAGTGATAACTATTCTGTGAAAATAAGGCGGAAAAACAATTTTTGCTTGTTACCTTACTTCGTCTGCATTATTGGTTGAGCAGAACCCTCTGTCCGTTATCGGATACTGGGAGCTGGACGGTATTCGCATAACAGTTGGTTCTCACATCCTGCAACATTGTAATGCAAACACGACCACTGCAAGAGCAGCCAAACCAAATGATTAATATATCGAAAAATATGTGTGAATGGCTTCAAGACTTTCCTACAGATAAAACTCAAGTCGTTGTTAACAATATAAATCTGCCGATGTATAGGTAATTTTAAGAGTAACCGATTTAATGTGATAGACTTTTACTTTTTACAATGCATAGATATTATCTAACGAATAACATCGGAAGCTCTATGAGGTTGTTTGCAGATGAGATGCGGTTGTGTATAAGAAAGCAGAAACGTCGGAAGAGTGTAGAGTACTGCAGAAAGAGCTGCAGAGAATTGATGAATCGTGCAGGAACTGACAGCTGACCCCGGACGTAAGTAAATATAATATACTGCGTAAACGTAGAAGTAATCCACTGCTGTACAATTACACTATTAATGAAGTGCTAAAACCGGAACTATCTTAAAATATGTAAGAGGTAACCGTCCGGGGCAACCTAAAGTGGAATGACACAGAAGATAAATAGCAGGAAAACCAATATAACACTGACATTCATAGGCACAATCTTAAGAAAATGTAATTTAACCACGAAACATTTGTTCGACCGATTCTAGTGCATTGTGCTTCATGCTGGGATCTTTACCAGGTTGGATTAATAGAAGAGATAGGCTAGATCCAACGAATAGCGGCGCGTTTCGTCAGGGAATCATTTAGCGGGCGCGAGAGCGTTACGGAGATGCTTAGCAAACTCCAATGGCAGACGCTGCAAGAGAGGCATTGTGCATCACGGGGTGGTTCACCACTGAAATTCCTAGAGTGTACGTTACGCATGGAGTAGGGCAACACTACTTCCTCCCAGATACGTCTCCCTAAATTATCACAACGAAAACACTCGAGAAATTAGAGCTAATACAGAGCGTTACCGACAGTTGTTCTTCCCATTCATCATTCGCGAATGGAATATGGAAGTGAGGTTGATGTAATGTTTCCAGAAGTACCCTTAGCAATATACCGTAAGGTGGCTTGCGTAGTACTGATGTACATTTCGAGATTATATATATATATATTACACACTCCTGGAAATGGAAAAAAGAACACATTGACACCGGTGTGTCAGACCCACCATACTTGCTCCGGACACTGCGAGAGGGCTGTACAAGCAATGATCACACGCACGGCACAGCGGACACACCAGGAACCGCGGTGTTGGCCGTCGAATGGCGCTAGCTGCGCAGCATTTGTGCACCGCCGCCGTCAGTGTCAGCCAGTTTGCCGTGGCATACGGAGCTCCATCGCAGTCTTTAACACTGGTAGCATGCCGCGACAGCGTGGACGTGAACCGTATGTGCAGTTGACGGACTTTGAGCGAGGGCGTATAGTGGGCATGCGGGAGGCCGGGTGGACGTACCGCCGAATTGCTCAACACGTGGGGCGTGAGGTCTCCACAGTACATCGATGTTGTCGCCAGTGGTCGGCGGAAGGTGCACGTGCCCGTCGACCTGAGACCGGACCGCAGCGACGCACGGATGCACGTCAAGACCGTAGGATCCTACGCAGTGCCGTAGGGGACCGCACCGCCACTTCCCAGCAAATTAGGGACACTGTTGCTCCTGGGGTATCGGCGAGGACCATTCGCAACCGTCTCCATGAAGCTGGGCTACGGTCCCGCACACCATTAGGCCGTTTTCCGCTCACGCCCCAACATCGTGCAGCCCGCCTCCAGTGGTGTCGCGACAGGCGTGAATGGAGGGACGAATGGAGACGCGTCGTCTTCAGCGATGAGAGTCGCTTCTGCCTTGGTGCCAATGATGGTCGTATGCGTGTTTGGCGCCGTGCAGGTGAGCGCCACAATCAGGAGTGCATACGACCGAGGCACACAGGGCCAACACCCGGCATCATGGTGTGGGGAGCGATCTCCTACACTGGCCGTACACCACTGGTGATCGTCGAGGGGACACTGAATAGTGCACGGTACATCGAAACCGTCATCGAACCCATAGTTCTACCATTCCTAGACCGGCAAGGGAACTTGCTGTTCCAACAGGACAATGCACGTCCGCATGTATCCCGTGCCACCCAACGTGCTCTAGAAGGTGTAAGTCAACTACCCTGGCCAGCAAGATCTCCGGATCTGTCCCCCATTGAGCATGTTTGGGACTGGATGAAGCGTCGTCTCACGCGGTCTGCACGTCCAGCACGAACGCTGGTCCAACTGAGGCGCCAGGTGGAAATGGCATGGCAAGCCGTTCCACAGGACTACATCCAGCATCTCTACGATCGTCTCCATGGGAGAATAGCAGCGTGCATTGCTGCGAAAGGTGGATATACACTGTACTAGTGCCGACATTGTGCATGCTCTGTTGCCTGTGTCTATGTGCCTGTGGTTCTGTCAGTGTGATCATGTGATGTATCTGACCCCAGGAATGTGTCAATAAAGTTTCCCCTTCCTGGGACAATGAATTGACGGTGTTCTTATTTCAATTTCCAGGAGTATATATATATATATATATATATATATATATATATATATATATATATATATATATATATATATATATATTAGTGATTTTACTGCTAGAATGCGAAGCGCGAACTGACTGTACGAACACTGATGCTCGCACAGGACTGACAGACACATATGTTAGTGTGTTAAATGAGGAGTGACAAGTGACTGTCGCTTTTTGCTCGATGTCTAAAGATGTGTGTATGATAGACATTACATAATGGGGGGACACGAGGTAATTACATATTGAATAATTAGGTGAAATAGAAAAGAAGGAGAGAAAAATAAGCAGGAAACTCTTAGGACCAAAAATGAGAATGGTAAATGGAAATTAAGAAGTAATAAAGACGCTTATGAAAAATAGAGCGAATCAGATACGATGAGGAAGAGAAGAGTTCATTCTATGGACACCTAAAAATGATAGATAAAAACAGGTTAATAAAAAGAATTTTTAACTTCTTTGACAGAAACCCCAAAACACCAATGACATGGATAAAAGAAGTTAATTCAGACCAGAGGGAAATGGAAATAATGGAGGAAGAATTAAGAGAAAGGGAAAGATTTAGAGTAAAAGTAACCGGTTTCAAGGGCTTTCAGGAGAAAATAAAAAAAAAGAACAAGTGCAACATGGACAGAAGAAAGAAGAGAAAAACATGGGGAAAGACTGAAAAATTACTGGAAAGAAAGAAAGAAAGGAGAGAAGAAAGAATACGTAAGTTATTTCGTGTGGTCCTTAGTAGGCCAAACAAATTTAAAAAAAATGATATAAAAACAGGAAAACTGGGCATTAGACAACGAACTAATTTGGTTTAGCGCTGAGCTGTATGGTCTTAGACTGGTAAAATTGTAGCCATTGTTTTAAAATGTGTAAGCTTTTCTAACCAATTGGATCTACAACAATTTGCCAACAATTTTCTGGGAACTCCAATTTACTAACTGAAACATTTACAAACTAAATTGTTATTCTACTAAAGCAATTTATTTTAGGAATCTCAAAATTTAGAGCTTGTGAGTCGACCGCTACCTGGAAAGACGGAAGGAAGAAAGAGGAAGAAAAGAATAAAGACTGTAATTACTCTCGACTCCTCATGGATCAACGACTTAATTTTCCGGAGAAGATTCGATCCAGAAACAATATTATTGACAAATAATGCTGAAACCGATTAAGCATTGTAGTTTAGCTCAGAATTATAGTGAAAAGATTCACTAAGTTAAAGACGTGCAATGTCTTAATTCTGAAAAGTATATGCATGACGCGATCGCCAGTCGCCTTATGCTGTACGATAAATTAAATGTTGACTTCGTTTCTGAGAGACTGCAGGTAGATTGCCGCACAAATAAAAGAAAATGTTCTGATAAATAAGCATGTCATATTGCGCCAATGGCGAACAAGTCCCACGTCTGAAATTTTGCGTCTTCTCTCATGCAATAGCTGTAGATGAAAAGCTGATAATTACAGAGCATTACCGTACAAGTATATAGTCTGGTTATGCAATAAATAGACCAGATAAACATTCAGTATGTTATTGCTTCTTGACAGACTAATCCTTTGATGCTTATAGAATGGTAGCCGGGACAAGACAGCGAGAAGCAGCAAGGCTTTTCCTCGATGCTCGCAGAGGAAAGTGAAGGACGTGCCTTTCTTCACTTATAAGCGATTTTATTACAAGCAAATAAAATATCACTAGCGGGCTGTTTGTTCGCCTTTCTTATGAAACACGTTTTAAACCTTACATACAGAGGACAGAAAAAGAAAACTATATATGGGGGTCTTATACGCTGCGAAAGGCAAAAAATGAATTGTGCAACAATTATAATTTTAGATTCAAAGATTCTACAAATCAACAATTTCCAATAAAGGAACTTTTCAAGCACGCAGTTTAAAAAGAAATATTTCTTCAGAAAGACGGGACTTATTTAAATATAAGGTACGTCAGTCTTAGAACAGTTATTAGTGGGTTGCAATTCTGCAGTGCACGTGATTTTAGTGAATAGCAATTTGTGAATATATCATGAAAGGAAATGCTTCTTCATGAACTGTTTGGACTGTAATTAGAATTATACAGGGTGTTACAAAAAGTTACGGCCAAACTTTCAGGAAACATTCCTCACACACAAATAAAGAAAAGATGTTATGTGGACATGTGTCCGGAAACGCTTAATTTCCATGTTAGAGCTCATTTTAGTTTCGTCAGTATGAACTGTACTTCCTCGATTCACCGGCAGTTGGCCCAATTGAAGGAAGGTAATGTTGACTTCGGTGCTTGTGTAGACATGCGACTCATTGCTCTACAGTACTAGCATCAAGCACATCAGTACGTAGCATCAACAGGTTAGTGTTCGTACGCTTCTCAACAAGATTCGGTGACCGATGGATTAGTAGAGGCGGACCAATTCCATGGCCTCCACGCTCTCCTGACCTCAATCCTCTTGACTTTCATTTATAGGGGCATTTGAAAGCTCTTGTCTATGCAACCCCGGTACCAACTGTAGAGACTCTTCGTGCTCGTATTGTGGACGGCTGTGATAAAATACGCCATTCTCCAGGGCTGCATCAGCGCATCAGGGATTCCATGTGACGGAGGGTGGATGCATGTATCCTCGCTAACGGAGGACATTTTGAACATTTCCTGTAACAAAGTGTTTGAATTCACGCTGGTACGTTCTGTTGCTGTGTGTTTCCATTCCATGATTAATGTGATTTGAAGAGCAGTAATAAAATGAGCTCTAGCATGGAAAGTAAGCGTTTCCGGACACATGTCCACATAACATAATTTCTTTCTTTGTGTGTGAGGAATGTTTCCTGAAAGTTTGGCCGTACCTTTTTGTAACACCCTGTATATTAATAGCTTCAGATGCTGACGGGCGTTGATATATATCAACGGGGACAGGCGAAAATGTGTGCTCCGACCGGGACTCGAACCCAGGATGTCCCGTTTACATTGCAGACGCTCTATCCATCTGAACCACTGAGGGCACAGAGGATAGTGCGACTGCACGGACTATCTCGCACGCCTCCCGCGAGACGCACATTCTTACCTTATATGTCCACACACTACATTCGTAGTGTCCCTACTCAACACGCTCATTACTCGTGGAAGACATTCTTACCGAGTGCCGTAAGAGTTCGGGTAATACGTGTGCATCCGCACAGAATTAGGTCATGGCCGGTATTGCCATGACTATATACGTGTATATGGATATGGTGTCTGTTCTTTCGGACATGTATATAGTTCTGGCAATACCGGCCATGACCTTCTTCTGTGCGGATGTACACATATTACCCGAACTCTTACGGGACTCGGTAAGACTTTCTTCCACGAGTAATGAGTGTGTTGGGTAGGGACATTATGAATGTAGTGTGTGGACGTATAAGGTGAGAATGTGGGTCTCGCGGGAGGCGTGCGCGAGATAGTCCCTGCAGTCGCACTATCCTCTGTGCCCTCGGTGGTTCAGATGGATAGAGCGTCTTCCCTGTAAGCAGGAGATTCCGGGTTCGAGTCCCGGTCGCCACACACATTTTCACCTGTCCACTTTCATACATGTCAACGCCCGTCAGCAGCTGAAGGTATTAATATATAATACTAATTTAATTGTAGACGGCTGCAGTTCATCAATGGTGTCTGTTCTTCCGGACGTAAGTTCAAATGGATCAAGTGGCTCTGAGCACCATGGGACTTAACTGCTGTAATCATCAGTCCCCTAGAACTTAGAACTACTTAAACCTAACTAACCTAAGGACATCACACATATCCATGCCCGAGGCAGGATTCGAACCTGCGACCGTAGCGGTCGCGCTGTTCCAGACTGTAGCGCCTAGAACCGCTCGGCCACTCAGGCCGGCCGGACATAAGTGTTTAGAATTTTGTCATGAGTAGTTTATAACCGATACTCTGAATGACAAAAACCTGAAAATTCAGTTTGAATAAGAAAGTGGAAGTTTCATATATTAAAAGTATACGCGATAAATGTGATACATAGAGCATAAAAGAAGAAAAATACCATATTTATGTTAGAAGTGGTATTGTAAGAAATAGAGCTATCCCATTTTAAATGAAATGTGGGTATTAAACAATTGAGAGAATATAAGCTTTTGAAATATAGTGCTACAAAAGAAAGCAGAACATTAGATGGATAGATCGAATAACTAATCAAGAAGTATTGAACACGGTAACGCAAAAAAGAAATTCAATGCGTAACCTGCCTAAGAGAAGGGATTTATCGTGTAAGGGTACAGATATCGATCCTTAAGGTTAAGTATCGAAGCTACCTTTACACTCTTTTGCCACAACGCAGCGGCATCGCTGACGGGGATGCCCCATCCTTCTAGAACAGAGAGATTGTCGTCTGGATATCTTTTGGAGCTAAGGAGTGAGTCAGTCGAGCTGGAACAGACTGACAGGGCTGGTTCCGGGAACTTGTGCACCGCACATCGCGCATAAAAAAGTGAATTAGTTTTGTGATACTGCAGAATATTTTCAGTCGAGCGCCCGAAAGAGAAACATATTACTGATAGTAGCTCCGGAGTTAAAACGCGAGTGGAAGCTTATCTGTATGAGCAAAGTTAGAATTTTGAAGCTCGGAATTGTATTTCGTATCCGGGAAAATTGTTACGTAATAAAAAGGGAATCGTACGGTAACGAACTGGCAAAGATAAACTGGTACAAGCACGTGATAAATTAGAGACTGCAACTGAACTGCAATTGTAGTGTGAATGGAATCTGAACTAGAAGGGAAGAGTTGCTTGAATTTAACGTGGAAGAAATGACGGTAGCCTCCAAAAGTGTTTACATACAAAACCTCTTCAATATTAGTAGAATGCGCAACAGAACCACGGAACAGTGTGCGGTACGCTCAGGGTCAGAGCTTTAGTTATCGCCACATGTAGCTTCGGAGTAAGTTCGGCCTCTGTAACTGTCTACGTATTAATGTCTGATGCCTAATTTTTGCAACCACATAGACTACAGCCAGTATTAAACACCTATATTCATAAAAAAACGATAAAGTAGCTGGGGTGACTGACAGTTGATAGGACGCCTCCTGAAGCATCAAGGAATCGCAATTCGGTATTCGAAGGAAGTGTGAACGGTAAACATTAGAGTGAAACGAAGTCTCGATCGCAGTGAACAAATTCATTTGGATGTGGACTGCATTAGTTATTCCGAGATGAAGAGGCTTACAGGATATAGTCGTGCGTGGTGGGCTGCATCAGGCCAGTAGTCTTCTGGCTGAATACCACAAAAACGACAATGGTAAACAAATATCTTGGTAATGGTTGTTTTATTATCATTCGACGCAAAACAAAACCATACTGCTACACTTCAACATGGCGTAATCAGTGTTGCCACCATACTATTTATTAGAATCGATCATCTGAAACTAATGCTCCTGGCACTTTGCTAGTAACGAGCAGAACTGACGGTAAGTTCTCCAGGACTGCTGCCCACAACTACCCGCTTTCAGCTGGGGCGGCTTGTTCTAGTCGCTTGTGACGTGATTCCAACGAAGTCACGCGCCAGCATTATGAATTTTCTGATGAATTATATGATCATTTTTATAATGTGCAATGACACTGAAGTCCAATTTTCAATGGATCAAAACAGAATTCGGAATCCCTCACAGACTGCCGATTCTATTTGCTTGCAATTTATATCTCTAATATGCTGATTAGTTTTTGATACGGGGATAGAAGGGTCAAGAATGTACGAAAACCAAAATCACTACAAAATGTGAAAATCAAAATCAAACAGAACGTCGTTCATCAACTTCTATTCAAAACATCGTCTGTCGGATGAAATAAACTACCTGCATCGAAGTATTTCGATCTTCAACATGTGCTACGATACTTCAGTGACTTCACAGAAAGTCTCACAAAGTTGGTTGTGGCGTCTTCTACACCAGTCTTGTGGAATTAGTTCAGGGATGCAATTCCCCACAAAGCCTAGTGTATCGCTACAAATAAGAGATAAATCAGGTTACCCTCCATTCAGAGGCTGTTGAACGCAGCGACCGTTATTTTGATTAGTAAATTATAGATTTCAGCTATCAGTCGTCCTTTGGAATTTTTATTGGCAGATCTAGATTTCAGCTAGAAACTAGCCATTCTCAATGCACTATGCTTTTTTGGTCAATGCATGTAATGCCTGTTGGTCTGGCTTTGTATTCTATGAACTGTGTACAAAGCCAGACCAACAGGCATTACATGCATTGACCAAAACAGCATAGTGCATTGAGAATGGCTAGTTTCTAGCTGAAATCTAGATCTACCAATAAAAATTCCAAAGGTCGACTGATAGCTGAAATCTATTATTTACAAATATAAGAGATAAATGTTACTAAATCTGTGCATAATTACTGAAAGTAAAACCAAGTACGAAAATGAAGTATATATGAAGACTGAAGAAACGAATGACAATCTGTACCAAGGCTGGGTTCGAACCTGGGTTTCTGGATCCCTAGGCAGATGCACAAACCACTACACCGTACTGGAAAAACTGTTTTGCATAGTGGGAATTTGGGCTGAGGAGGGAGGCATGCTAGGGTAGTCGTGCATTCGTGAAAAGCCTCTGGGCCGGGGTGGCGTAGTGGTTAACGCTTTTGCTTAGTGAGCAGGGAGGCTCAGGCTCTAATACCAGCATTGGTACAAATTTTCATTCGTCTCTTCAGTCTGCATTCAAAGATCATAGATGTATGAGACTTGAAAAGGCCTCTGGAACCATATAGTTTCGTTTGATCAAACACAAAAAAGTGAATCACATTTACGAAGCTGATAAAGTAAATGCAAGTAAAGAGAATTGATACGCAAAGTGACAGTAAATTTGTATAGTAGCCGAAGGTGTCTGTTATGCTGAATCAAAACTAACTCTTGTTTTCTGAAAATTTTTGTTGAGATCGACAAAGATCATTCTTTCTTAAGCAGTTGGTTAGCTATACATCGAGGGCTCAAATTGACACTTGATTTATGGAGTGCAGAGTATTCAATGCAATTATAACAATCATATTATGAGGGCATGCTGAAAAGTAATGCCTGAAATTGTTTTACTCTATTCTCAATATCGGTTGCGTTATCATATGTCATGCATATTACTCGATCGACTTTCTCGCTTCGCTGGGGGAAGATGCAACGCTCTGCCGCTATAGGTTGTCCAATGGTAGTGTGTAACGTGGCAGTGTATAACGTAACAACACATGGAGATGCGTGAGAAAGTGCGTGAGAATCAGCGTTCTGTAATACACTCCTGGAAATGGAAAAAAGAACACATTGACACCGGTGTGTCAGACCCACCATACTTGCTCCGGACACTGCGAGAGGGCTGTACAAGCAATGATCACACGCACGGCACAGCGGACACACCAGGAACCGCGGTGTTGGCCGTCGAATGGCGCTAGCTACGCAGCATTTGTGCACCGCCGCCGTCAGTGTCAGCCAGTTTGCCGTGGCATACGGAGCTCCATCGCAGTCTTTAACACTGGTAGCATGCCGCGACAGCGTGGACGTGAACCGTATGTGCAGTTGACGGACTTTGAGCGAGGGCGTATAGTGGGCATGCGGGAGGCCGGGTGGACGTACCGCCGAATTGCTCAACACGTGGGGCGTGACGTCTCCACAGTACATCGATGTTGTCGCCAGTGGTCGGCGGAAGGTGCACGTGCCCGTCGACCTGGGACCGGACCGCAGCGACGCACGGATGCACGTCAAGACCGTAGGATCCTACGCAGTGCCGTAGGGGACCGCACCGCCACTTCCCAGCAAATTAGGGACACTGTTGCTCCTGGGGTATCGGCGAGGACCATTCGCAACCGTCTCCATGAAGCTGGGCTACGGTCCCGCACACCGTTAGGCCGTCTTCCGCTCACGCCCCAACATCGTGCAGGCCGCCTCCAGTGGTGTCGCGAAAGGCGTGAATGGAGGGACGAATGGAGACGTGTCGTCTTCAGCGATGAGAGTCGCTTGTGCCTTGGTGCCAATGATGGTCGTATGCGTGTTTGGCGCCGTGCAGGTGAGCGCCACAATCAGGACTGCATACGACCGAGGCACACAGGGCCAACACCCGGCATCATGGTGTGGGGAGCGATCTCCTACACTGGCCGTACACCACTGGTGATCGTCGAGGGGACACTGAATAGTGCACGGTACATCCAAACCGTCATCGAACCCATCGTTCTACCATTCCTAGACCGGCAAGGGAACTTGCTGTTCCAAAAGGACAATGCACGTCCGCATGTATCCCGTGCCACCCAACGTGCTCTAGAAGGTGTAAGTCAACTACCCTGGCCAGCAAGATCTCCGGATCTGTCCCCCATTGAGCATGTTTGGGACTGGATGAAGCGTCGTCTCACGCGGTCTGCACGTCCAGCACGAACGCTGGTCCAACTGAGGCGCCAGGTGGAAATGGCATGGCAAGCCGTTCCACAGGACTACATCCAGCATCTCTACGATCGTCTCCATGGGAGAATAGCAGCGTGCATTGCTGCGAAAGGTGGATATACACTGTACTAGTGCCGACATTGTGCATGCTCTGTTGCCTGTGTCTATGTGCCTGTGGTTCTGTCAGTGTGATCATGTGATGTATCTGACCCCAGGAATGTGTCAATAAAGTTTCCCCTTGCCGGGACAATGAATTCACGGTGTTCTTATTTCAATTTCCAGGAGTGTAGATTGTCTTACGGCAGAAAACGTGCCTCCAATTGAAATCCATAGAAGAATGAAAGCTGCCTACGGTGGTGATTGTAGAGACATCAGTAATATGCTGTGTTTTGTTGTTGGTGCTCGTGCACTGTGGTGCTACTCTCAACGTGTGTGACAGAGCTCGGAGTGGACGACCGCGTACGACAACTGTTTCCAAAATTTAAAGAACACCGTAGAGGACTTCACTTTGAGTGACGAATTCGGTGAAAGTAGAGATTAGGTTGTGGCTCCAACAACCAAGTCATACATTACAGAATGAAATTTTTACTCTGCAACGTATTGCGTGCGGATATGAAATTTCCTGGCAGATTAAAACTGCGTTCCCAGGACACGGCAGTGGGTCGGCGTATCTGGCCGTTCCTAGGGAGAGTTGCATGTGGCGATACTCGTGACATCACGGGCAGACAAACGCATTAACTAAAATTTAATCTCAGAAAAATAAAAAAAAAGCTAAGCAGTGGACCGCGCAATTCCACCTGCATACATTCAGGTCGCTCGCCTGGAAATGTTGGTACTCCGCATTGTTCTAGAAACTATCAAGAATGAAACAGGTTGGGTACTCTTGAACTACAGGGGTGATTGTTGGTCAAGCTGCGTAAATAGTTGGCAAAAGTGCGATGATATGTGAGTGAATGAGCGTATTGTGAGCTTCCACTATATGGCACCAAAAGCCAAATGTGGAATGTGGAGGATTGCGGAAAAGGTGACCGCGAAACCATGTGATAGCATGGTGCTTAGCGGGGGAAAATGAGAAGTGCATGGAAGGAGTAGGAGATGGGGTTGGAGCGCTGCTAGCGGGGCCCGGAGGTAGCAGTCCAATGTACATTGTGATAGGAAAGCGTTACGTTCCATAGTACATGTGAGGTAGTGCTCTTCAGTATCCTTGTAGAGGCAACTTGTGCGAAGTGGCGACGCATTCTGTCTGATACGGCATAGTCGTTGCCTGTTGGGAAACTAGTTGTTGACAGTGTGGTACCAATAAGCCCTTATTGTCTGGTGGAAGAAAAGTAGCACGGACAGTCTTCCACACTGTCGATCATTGGATGTCCAGGTGATGTGTCCGTGATGTCTTGGGATGTGTGTGCGTCAACAACATCTTATAAAAAATCTTTCACCCTCGTTGGGTTCGTTGTTGAAAGATCATCATGCACGTAATAATCTGGACAAAATAGGGAAATGGGACACAGGCTGGAGCAATGTGCCCCACGTTGATCAGTGGGGCAGTTGAGACCGGCATGAAGATTTCCAAAATGCAGTGAGTAGGGGCTAGTGAAGGTTCCCACCAACTTCTCAACAACTTCTGAACAAGGACAAGATCGAGACCAGCTTTTGTGAGAGGGAGTGTGAGGGTGAGGGTCTCTTATGGATTCTGAAGATAGCGCCAGCCAAAACGAAGTACCTAAGAGCCTGTTGGAGTTGACGTCCAAAGACCGATGGTAGAGGGAGTTCTTGGGTGATATGGACCAATTTAGGTCTGGCTATGCAGGAAGTTGTGATGAAAGAACTGATGGACTGCTGCAACTGACAGTACGTTTTGACGACGATTTGCTGTTTGGAGCCGGGAATTTGATTTGCAGGTAATAGTATTGTCATAATGGGCAACAGTAGTGGTCCCTCGTCTTGGAGTTCTCTTCCATTATTCAATATCATAGATGTGGTAACGTTGAGGGACTACCTGACGATTGTCCTTAATGTTGGATCCACGCTATGGCTTCGTGTATTTTCATGGGCGAGCATGCAAGAAGCAGGAGATTATCCCCCCAGGCCTGAAAGCCGAATGTGTGGTTGCGTAATGTTAAGTCCCATAAGATGAGGTAGGAGGCCATTGATGAGAGGCTGCGTATAAAATAGTAGACAAAATGCATCCCGTACCAACAGACACTGTCAACGGAATTTTCACACCAATGCACAAACCAACAGGAAAACGCACATCACCCACTTTTTTCCGACAACAGTGTCTGTTGGTACGGGGAATGAGGCATTGAATAACTCCTGGAAAATCTCGGTATGGCGTGTAAGGATCAAAGCGCTGGAAGTATGATAAAAAATCCACTGGATGGTAGTTGGGGTCCAGGGATTTGTTTTTAGTGCCTTTGGCTACCGTGTCCTAAGCCTCACCTTCTGGAATCGCTACCGCCAAGTATGCTACCTCTGTGCTGTTAAAGGTGTAGGTGAGGATTTGGAGAATTAGTCGGAAACCGCCGCTGCAGGCAGTTCGTCATTGTAAAATCGTTGGTAAAGATGAGCGAAGGCTGAGACGACCACTGCTTGAGTGTTGACACGATTGCCATCCCGAGTGGTAAAAATAGACTAGGAAACGTCGTCGACGATGATGGTCAGGTATTAAGCATGGATAGAGGCTTCCAACTGGTTGTATCTTGACGGCGTGACTACATCACCACGCCTCGTAGCCTCTTGAGTTGAAAGGACAGAAGTTTCGCTTTGGTGTGTTGGTATTAGCGATGGACGTCAGACGACGGTGGGAGGGTATCAGGTTCTCGTAAGATGGTGTAATAATAGTGCTTAGTATGCTGGTACTATTCTGTTGCATCTTTGCTGCACTGGATGAACTCCTTCTTGATCGCCAACTTCGGAAGGACCTCCATCACAGCAATGTTGAGGTGTACCAAGAAATACTTTGCTTGCAGTTGCGTTGCCGACAAACCAGGTCGTTAAGATAGGTATTGAGCTTCCAGGGATCTGGAGCACAACGAGTTGGTTTTGGTGGTAGGAGTAGAGCACATATTAATGCACAATGTTCAGGAAATTCCAGAGGCCATGTTTCTACAGAGGGCACAAGGGCTGCAGACGCATAAATCTGATCGAATGGCTTGCTGAATGGCTTATGTAGTGGGTGCAACCAAGGGTTTTGCTGTGTATGACCTCCCATGCGTTTATGACGTGGAAACCATGGAAGGCTGGACATGGTGAGTAGCTGGGCGTCTGGTCCTTCCGATGGAGGCCACAGTTGAAATTGCCTCGTATTATGTAACAGTCATATCATCTCGCATTAAGAGCGCTATTTCTTCTCCATATAACATAATTCGTAGATGCTAGTGTGTCGGGCCTATTGGGGCATAGAAATTAATGACCAGGGTATCAAAAAGTGTGAAGGCCGTAACCCTTTTGGAAAAGAGAACAACCACATCTTTCACTGAGATGTCTTCCGCCATGTAAAACGTCACACTACAGTCTATGTCACCGCTGACTAATACGCACCTCTTGTAAAGGCTGATTGACCTTCTGATGTCTTGAGCATGTTGCAGAACAGTTGCAACCTTGCTGACCATATTGGTATTGAGCGTTGCGACTTTGTATGTGTGGTGTGGTGGTGCTGGGAGTGGATCTACCATTGTCAGAAGTGGTGGCCTGTGGTACTGACAAAAGTCACCACCCTGTGGATGGAAGCTCTCTAGGTGAGATGCCAACTTGTTCTCGACGTCATCGCCCCACGACCCCACTTGGAGGTGACTGCTCTGTATCCATATGGTCTTCTCTTAAGACTGGAGATCTTATGATGAATGCTCAGTAATCTCAACCTGCTTGTCTGACAGGGAACATACATAGTAATCGATAGCCTCAAGCCAACTGTCGTGCAACGCTGTTTGTCACCATCGCCGTCGGCTGGCATGGTGGTGTGAATGTCATCCTGCTGGGCAGGAACAGCGCCATTGAAGGGAAGCAGCCTACTCACACCATATAGAATTCATATACTTTTCATTGTGTGCCAGCCTAGTCCGCTCTAAGTAGTTATGACGTCACGAATATTGCACAGTACCTTAAGGGGCTCCGGTACGCCCTATACTTGCAATGTTAAAATAACGCTTATAAATTACATCTTTCCTCACAAAGTATTTGAGGTAGGAAGTTGAACTTTTTACAGATTATTTATTGGAATATGGGCTACAACTTAACACAGGGATTTTACAAAATTTTAGTTCAGTTATTAAAGATGATTTTTTTTTCAATTGTAATGAAAATTCACAACATTTTTTTGCAATTTTTTATTTATATATTCAAAAATATACAGTTTTTTGGAAAAAGGCTGTGTTAAATTATGCAGAAGGTACTGTGTAACATTTACTGAAAGTTTGAAACAAATATGTTTGGAAGATCCTTAGAAAACATGTAATTAGTATGAGAAAATAAAAGTTTTGGGAATCGAGCGACAAAGATTGGATTAACTTTTTAGTGCATTCCAGGTCCATAGGATGGATTATCTTCATCCTCTGCAAACTCCTCCTCCAGCTTCCTCTTGTTCCTCCTCCTGTTTACTCTTGCTTGTATTTCTAGACTCTTTACAGCCCTGTCTGCACCCCGAAGGCGTTCCTTGTCTAAAGCAAGCATCGCTCGTTGTTGTGTTCGTAGATTTTGCTACCATTTTCTTCAGTTGCAGTTACTGCAACACTGTTCCAAAAGGTGGTCATGTATGAACACTTATCACATTTCAGTTGTATTTCACTAGCAAGTCCTACGTGCTTTATTATGGAGAGTTCCAGACCAACTTCACTACAATGAATACATCTTACACAGTTTGAAAAAATTCCTTTGAGAACCGACATATCAAATATTTCATTCACATCCGATTCGCCCATAAAACATTCATAGTTTTCACTCAATGAACCAAGCTTCTTCTGTGAAGTATTTTCTTTCCCACTTTGACTGCTACGGGCAGGTGTACTTGAGAGGTTAGGTTCACTCACTTGGTTATCGTCTTCATTGTTTACAGTAATAACACATACCTTTGGCTTTCCAACATTTCTCCTTTTCTTAAAAGCCTGCAGAGGATTTCTAATAACTTTACTTTTACTCACTATTATACTTCAACAAAACAGAGACTCAAGAAACAGAATTAATTACGAATATTTTCGAGATAACGACAGAGTAAATAAACATAAAACAATCGACAATCACACCAGCGATATATATTGAACCATCACAGGTTAGCCACAACACATACTTTATCTCACATCACTAAAATGTACCTGATGAACACGGACGTTAATAATAACACCATTTGACAGCAGTTTAACAGCGCCACAGTGGATCACGCCCATGTAGAACACATTTCAAAAAAAAAATTTAAAAATAGTTGTAGTCTTCGGAATTGAATAAATTATATATCTATTAAAAGGTAATAGTCTGCAGATTCAGAAAACGCAAAAAAGTAAAAATTGAACTTTTCATGATTTTGAGCCTTTCCGGTGCCCCTTAAAAGTACAGTAAATGATCTGAAACGTTAATGGCATGTCAGGAATGATGCTAAAATAATAATGTGTTAAGTTTCAGTTTAGTAACTTTAACAGTTTTCGAAATTTGGAAGTTTTACATAAAAATTACTGGCGCAAAAGGAAGGAGCTAGAAACTTCAAAATTTATATTCGGATTCCTTTTCATTGTAATGCAATGGTAACAGTGTGCTAGATCTCACAAAGTAATACTTTTTTTGAAATTTTCTATTTTTGTCCCCTAAAAGTACGGAAGCAAGATAGATTAAGTAAGTGATTAGATAAAGGTAGGATGTTTAGGTTTAGGTGGAATGGAGATACGCTATAATAACAAAGATGTGAGAATTTCCTAAAGGTAACTATAAAACTATAGCTGAAGGGTCGCTCCAAAGAAGTAGTTCAGAGCTCATCTATTCCATGGAGTGCAACTAAAATAATTCTCTCAGCAAAAATATTTAACCTAACCACATCAGAATTTTATTACAGATACTTACCTGTGTGCTGATAGCACAATTAAATTGAGAGCTTCATTGGTCTTCAGCTAATGAAGCAATTAATTATTTAGTAACTTGAAGTGGTGTTCCGGCCCCAGCGGCTAGTCGGGAAGGCAAATGTCGTTGGCTGCGCCTTCGGCGGTCCGCGCCGCAGCTATATACAGGGTGTTACAAAAAAGGTACGGCCAAACTTTCAGGAAACATTCCTCACACACAAAGAAAGAAAGTATGTTATGTGGACATGTGTCCGGAAACGCTTACTTTCCATGTTAGAGCTCATTTTGTTACTTCTCTTCAAATCACATTAATCATGGAATGGAAACACACAGCAACAGAACGTACCAGTGTGACTTCAAACACTTTGTTACAGGAAATGTTCAAAATGTCCTCTGTTAGCGTGGATACATGCATCCACCCTCCGTCGCATGGAATCCCTGATGTGCTGATGCAGCCCTGGAGAATGGCGTATTGTATCACAGCCGTCCACAATACGAGCACGAAGAGTCTCTACAGTTGGTACCGGGGCTACGTAGACAAGAGCTTTCAAATGCCCCTATAAATGAAAGAGGGTTGAGGTCAGGAGAGCGTGGAGGCCATGGAATTGGTCCGCCTCTACCAATCCATCGGTCACCGAATCTGTTGTTGAGAAGCGTACGAACACTTCGACTGAAATGTGCAGGAGCTCCATCGTGCATGAACCACATGTTGTGTCGTACTTGTAAAGGCACATGTTCTAGCAGCACAGGTAGAGTATCCCGTATGAAATCATGATAACGTGCTCTATTGAGCGTAGGTGGAAGAACATGGGGCCCAATCAAGACATCACCAACAATGCCTGCCCAATCGTTCACAGAAAATCTGTGTTGATGACGTGATTGCACAATTGCATGCGGATTCTCGTCAGCCCACACATGTTGACTGTGAAAATTTGATCATCAGAATCGAGGAAGTACAGTACATACAGACGAAACTAAAATGAGCTGTAACATGGAAATTAAGCGTTTCCGGACACATGTCCACATAACATCTTTTTCTTTATTTGTTTGTGAGGAATGTTTCCTGAAAGTTTGGTCGTACCTTTTTGTAACACCCTGTAAATAAGAGCGCTGCAAGCTAGAGTCAGGCCCAGTTCTCTCAGCGCGCACACCGTGTCCGAAGCCTTGTCGCGTCTGTGCAGTTGCAAGGAACAGCGTTGGATGCCGTATTACGTAACTCGGTATGCACGTAACAATGAGTTCGCATTGGGATAAAGTCTTAATTGTGGAACGACCTCAGTGATCTATTCTCAGTTTGCGTATGTCGTATTTTCACGTGTCGCCGCAGGACAGATCTACCATTACCAGCGTGGCATTTGATGAGAATTAACATCAAATTTTGGCGACCATTCACTTTGAACATTTACCTCGATAACGATTATTGAACAGTTTCGTTATCTAGGGACAATAGGATCTGTGCAATAGACTCTGAACAGCTCTGATAGTACAAGAACTGATAGTAGCACTGCCTGGGTAAGCAGTTGTCTGGAACTTTACGCTTTATCATTTTCAGAATATAGTGAAAATTGTTATTTACTGTCTGGTCCATGTCCCTATGCACTATTACCAAATTATTGTCTTGAACATTTGTCAATTCGTTACTAGTTAAGCTCGTCGTCACTGTCATTTCTCAATTTGCTTTGCAGCCTAGTGTTGCACTTTTCAAAATAGTTCAAATGGCTCTGAGCACTATGGGACTTAACTTCGGAGGTCATCAGTCCCCTAGAACTTAGAACTGCTTAAACCTAACTAACCTAAGGACATCACACACATCCATGGCCGAGGCAGGATTCGAACCCGCGACCGTAGCTGTCGCGCGGTTCAAAAAAATATGAAATTAAAGCAATATGAAACTACCTCCAACTCTGTTAATTGATTAAACTCGTTTCAGTCGCGAATCCCATTTTTTTATAAGTCACTTACCTCACAAAAGATCTTCATAACACGAACTACAGCAATTACAGCAAGCAGCAACTACTTCCAGCTAAAAAAAAAAAAAAGATTCTAACTACTGTAGACTAACTACTAGGAGGCATATGGTTAGCAAAAAAACATTTTGTTGAAGAGCAGACAATGTATTTAGAAAATTTTACCTGATTCATATGACAACCAGTTCCAAAATTATATAGTTGTCAATAATTCCACTGCCCAGACATTACCAACAACATCCATCCTCATTTTCTTGCGTCTCGCTTTACAATACATGTCCTACCAACACAGTCTCCACAAAGAAAAAAACATCTCCATACACTTCTCTATCCACTCGTTAACTGCTAGTCCGTCCAACCACAGAATCTCTTGCCGAAGGCGCAGAGCGTTGTCACTGATATTAACACAGTCTGTAGCGCTGCCAACATACAAACAAGCTACAAAATTTCGACGATCTACCATGAACAGAAATTGTAGATGTGGCCATATCCACAATTGATACTTTTCGTATACAAAAATCATAGTTTTTCCGGACTCTCAAGAACCGCCCATGAGCAAATGGTGCTTTAATAAGCTGCCTAAGATCCATACTAGAGCAAACTGAATCCAAAAGAACCAACTGATTTGTTTTGTTTTCCTGGGCTGGTGTAAGTTTCTAATGTTTAAATTTTTACCCTGTATTGCCAGGTAGCTACAGTAGGCTTGTTCTTCCAGTAGATATACAAATGGTCGCTAGGCGAAGTGCTAACCAAAACGCCTGACTCCGCATCTATTGTGAACAGTAGAACCTCGAGATTCGACTCCGAGAAATAATATTTTCGCACGCGACTTCTTGGAACATATTGGAACTGACTGAAACGAAAACATCTGTTCTTATGAGCTGAATATTTGCTACATACAGCGTTGCAGTTCTTTTGGAAAGTCGCCAAGTGCTCGCGCACAGCTCCGACACTGTAGTTGGGGCAGGGGGGCTTATGCCTACGTCTTGTGCCCGCAAACCTTCTTCGTGAATAGGTTTGTCTGCTGGTGAAAGCACATCAAAATCTCTTCAGCAGCCCTTGATAATAGCCTCCACAGAATACAAACAGGAAAACGCGACGGGAGCATTAATTTATTATATCTATGGACTATTCCAATAAGTTCTGCTGTTCATCGCTAAATGGTAATGGAATCGTTTTCACAGTGGCAGAGATATTTAATTAATTCAGGTCAGCCAATTTGAATGAAATACACCATGCATTTTCGGTGTTCCTAAAGTGCTTTTTTGCGCTGATTTCAGATCTGTTATTAGTCTTCTTTCTATCATGTACATTTTTTCACGTATTAAGTAAACTCATTATTCAATAAAATGTAAGTTTCACTGATAAAATTTTTGTTGCAAGTGAGAGAAATTTTATTTTTGTGAGATGAAGTAGTTGTCTACATTTGTCAGTCTTATCTGTTAGTCGTAAAACTTTAGTTCACTATTGACATGCTATAGTGTTTTGATGTAATTTTTGTGCTGCTGAATATAGTTTTGATTTTGCAGTCTTGGAAATGAGTCCCTGTAAGTCTTTAAATAACCCACACTCACTATGTTATGCGTGTGGTAGTTACGTAATCGCTAAGAAAAGACAGGACATTAACAATTTCGTAAAAAATGTCTACTACATATACTTTGGTATAAGGCTTGCTAGTCAAGACAAAAGCAGGCGACCACACCAGATATGCCATACACGTACTAAGGGACTAGGACTATGGGAATCTGGGAACAGGAAATCAATACCTTCTGCAATTCCTATTCTTTGGAGCAAGCTGCAGAATGACAAAAAATGGTTCAAATGGCTCTGAGCACTATGGGACTCAACTGCTGAGGTCATTAGTCCCCTAGAACTTAGAACTACTTAAACCTAACTAACCTAAGGACATCACAAACATCCATGCCCGAGGGAGGATTCGAACCTGCGACCGTAGTGGTCTTGCGGTTCCAGACTGCAGCGCCTTTAACCGCACGGCCACTTCGGCCGGCGCAGAATGACACACGATTTTTATTCTTACATGGTTAACTTCGAAAGACATAACGCAAAAAGTAAGAAAGACGTGAAACGTGCTAACAATTCTTCAGCTTTACGACTAGTTACGGATAGTGACTTTCTCTCAATTCCATCTACCACTATTGAAGATTTACAACACGAGGCCAGCTCCGAAAATAAATGTGATGTTGGTGATGATTGCAAGCCGGAAGAAGTTTCTGCACCAGCGTTGTTTAGTCAGAACGAACCGAATGATTTGAATGTGACACAGGACTCCGCCAAATTACTTGCATCGAGACTGAAAGCAACACTTCTGCAACCAGGAGTATCGCTTTCTTGGTACAGAAGCAGAGAAAGGAAATTAATGAAATTCATTAAAGAGGAAGACCTTACAGTTTTTTGTAGTGATACTGAGGATTTATTGAACTTCTTTAAAGTCACTTATAATTCAAGTCCTTGGAGATCATTTATAGACTCGACAAAACGTAGCCTGAAATGTGTACTTTTCACATTGGAAACTTGTCTGGCCGGTTTTAGGCGCTTCTAGGCGCTTCAGTCTGGAAGCACGCGACCGCTACAGTCACAGGTTCGAACCCTGCCTTGGGCATGGATGTGTGTGATGTCCTTAGGTTAGTTAGGTTTAAGTAGTTCTAAGTTCTTGGGGACTGATGACCTCAGATGTTAAGTCCCACAGTGCTCAGAGCCATTTCAACCATTTCGAAACTTGGTTGCCTCAGTATACCGTAATGAGACGCATGAAATCGCCAAATCTGTATAACTATAAAAAAAATTTCGGACAATATGTGGAGATTGAAAGTACGAGTAATTGGTATGTTATCTGGCCAAAAATCCGCCTACAGAAAAATACCGTGTTGCATTTGTGAGTGGGCCAACCAACCAAAAGATAAGCACTCGGAGGTAACTAGCTCAATTTGTGAAGCTCTTTGTCTCAAATAAATTATTCAATTTTTCTGAAATTGTAAACTTAGGTATCTACCTATTTTCGTCCCATTCGGTTAATTATTTCGAGATTCGTCGTTATTTTCTGTTAAAGTGTATATAACATTGTTGACAAGTTTAAGAAGAGGATAAACTGATAATCCAGGCAAAGGTGGACTCTTGCATCAGTGCATTAAAGTGGCATTTAAAACTGGTAGTAACTCACTAATAGCGTTTAACTGCAGTGGAAACCTACTAAACATGTCTCTCTCAGATGGCCGCACACTATTCTGGACAGTTCTTAAGCATGTTCTTTTCGTCTTAGAGTGTATTAACACAGCGGACATTCCGCATAAACGTTACGTATCTCCTGTGATACAGAGTGTGAAGAATTTATGAAAATATATTCGATACAGCTTCCGTTTCGTAATCCTATCAATCGCTTTGATGTGATCGGTGTATGCACTCTGTTTATACATTGAATTTCCAGCACTTTTCCATTACCTGTTATTTGTTGAACACAATATCAGTGCCAATCCAACTCCACTCACAAAATTTCGACGATATTGTCTTAGTATTTTTATAGAAGGAACTCGAGGTCTCTTGTATCTTGTAACAGAGTAATAAAGTAATTAATTACTTTGTTACTCAAATTATCTTCGTTTCTTCTTCGAAAATACCTTTACAACAGTGAAGAAACTTGTACTGCGCATCACTATAACGTACAACAGAATACAAAGAGTAATGCAGTAGTCATAGGAGAGATGCAGAAGAACTGCAACTTGGTTGCCGTCGCTGTGGGAACAGATCCACATGGCCTCATTGATCGCCCTTCCATTGCATTCATTGCTCCCACGCACGAGGTGCATATCGCCAACTCTGTATCAGTAAGCCTATCGATACTGCTGTGCCTCATTGTTAACGTGCAGGTAAGACAGCCAAGAAAAGACACCCGAGACAGAACTGAGTAGTTCTACGAAAGTAAAGTAACCATTACTGCTGTCAACCAGCAGAATGGTGAGAGAATGGAACAAATTCAGTTGCAAAGAGGAAACACAGCTCACGCTGTCTATATTTGCACTGTCGTGCAGGTGATTTCAGTGCAACACGTACACAAAGACGAGCAAGAAACCAGACAAAATATACTTATTCTGTAACGAATCACCGAAGACCATAGGACCTTATACCAAACAACTCAGGTAACAATAGATCTCAGAGCCGTACTCACCATGCAATAAATAATGGAGAAACCCCAAGAATTTAACCTAGAAAGAGATATCGCATTAATCTGGAAGGACTGTAAGGCAAGAGCAGTGATAAGTGGAATTTAGCAACGATGATGAAGACTTCTCAGTCGAACTGTCAAGTTGAGTAATAAAAGGCTAAACTTTCACCAATAGCCTTTGTTATCGTCACCGAACGAGGTGGCGCTGTGGTTAGCACACAGGAATCGCTTCTGGGAGTACGCCCGTTCACTTCCCCGTCTGGCCATACAGATTTAGGTTTTCTGTGATCTCACAAAATCGCCCCAGGCAATGATGTGATGGTTTCTTTGAAAATGGCACAACCGATTTCCTTCCCCATCCTTTCGTAAAATGACCTTATGCTTCGTCTGTAATGCAGGGTCGGCTCCAGCGGTTTCGCCGCCTCGTGCGGAATTTTCAAGAATCGGCCCTCTCCCTCCTTGTATCCTTGTATTTTTAGAAACAGTCAACATTTTCCACAATTTCATTCATTAATGAAGCCTTATTTTCAAATGTCACTCTTACTCATATGTCTTTTTGACGTTAAAAAATCTTTAAGATCAGAGCCAGGTACGTAGCACAAGTCAGTGAAATGCAAATGAAACGTTTGCAGTGTAATAAATTTTGAGTTATGACTCCAAAATTAATTACGTAACGAAAATCCTTTATTAAAATTGCGAGCGTTCTATTAAAATTTTGCCTGATCGTGAAAAAATTGAATACATTGATTTCGAAGACATTGTCCTTTTGTAAGATATGGTTTAACTGACGTATTGAATTGCGAAGTAAAAGTGACTGTTGATTAGCGCTATGTTGCGCATGTGAACAGAGTCGTGAAATAAAACTTTAAACTCCATGAAATTAAAAGTTTGAAATAAAGAAAATGAATTCAATTAAATGGCAAAGGAAACTAAATGTGTGCTCAGTGAAAACTATATAACTAAAACTCAGTACCGAAACACATTTTTATGAACGATGTGTGATATGAAGTGTAATGTCAGACTAAAAATATCTGCAAAAATAAACTAATATTCTACTGGGAAGAAATAACTGAAATTACCAATACTGTTCACAGAAAATTAATGTGCTAGGTAGCAGGACACCTGGCAGTCCTGACTATACACTGTTCGCACAAGAACGCAAGGTGAGATATGCCCTGAAATATAAGTGGCTTGCCTCTTGCTCAGCATGCTGTTTTTGTGTCTGGAGTACTGATGTTTTCGAAAGCAAATACAAATTAGCAATGCACTAGCTAAAGATAAAAAATATGCTCTAAATTCTTTCGGTCAGAAACCGTCTGTTGTTTCGCGTGGCATAAGGTGCAATGCACACACGATAAATATTCAAAACTTTACTATGAATCATGGAGGTTGGTTTCACTTTAAAGGGAAATAGTTTCGAGAGGTCAAACTTTGATTACTGGAAAAAACACTGCACAACATAAGAAGAATAAAAATTACAAAATTCTCTCATTACAAAGTAACTACAAACATACCTTATTTATGGATGCTTTCGTTGCTTCTTGGTAGAAAAATTCCGTATTTAAGATTTAATGACAAGTAATTTTTCCCGAGGGCATGCAGCTTTACTGTATGGTTAAATGATGATGGCGTCCTCTTGGGTAACATTTTCCGGAGGTAAAACAGTCCCCCATTCGGATCTCCGAGCGGGGACTACTCAGGAAGATGTTATCAGGAGGAAGAAAACTGGCGATCTAGAGTAGGATGGAGAGCTGCATCAAACCAGTCTCTGTACTGAAGACCACAACAACAACAACAACAACAAGTAGACTGTTTTTGTTCAACTAATTTTTTTTTTATTTCGAACTATTAGGCCATCTCCAGGAAACAACTGACTAGCGTCTGCAACGGACACTGGTTCTTACGTAACCGAACATTATTGGCGAAGGTACAATCACTTGCATAGTGTTGTGCATCAAACTTGTTTCTTAATGTTGAAATTACACTTTACTCAATGGATAACGTTAAGCACAATAAATAATTGAACTACATAATACTACAGGTTAACTGGATTTTTTTCTGAGATACTGTTAAACTAAGTACTTTTCATTTATGTTGCGCAACAAACATTTTTTCCCCTTGTAAAAAAAATGTTTTGTTACCTAAGGACCAGTGTTTCTTGCGGATCCTAGTCAGTTGTTTCCTGAAGATGGCCTAATAAGTCTAAAACTATTTCGAAGTGAACAAAAATCAATGGAATAAAAACAGTGTACTTGTTATTAAACCTTAAACGCAAACATACCTTTAAAATACCTAGAAAATCGTCTCTATCAGTAACATGAACAAGAAAGCACTATATGCCATTTTTCATCTCTATAATAAAGTTTTCTAGATAGCTTCTCCTAGATTCACAGAAAGCAGATCTCATTCTTTAAAAAACTCAACTGCACGCTACTATGCTTCAAATAAGAATGACTAACAAGTCAACCACAGATGAAATTAAACACAGAATCAAGTATCTTATTCACTACTCCTATAGTGCTCTCATTCACCTTTGTCTCAGTACAGTAATGGTGAATTATATACAATAGGAGAAATGTATGAGAACCTTACAAAATCTGTTTACTTTTTCTCGTTCCTCGAGCGGCGGGGAGCATGCGGTGCAAGAACACCAACCAGCTGAATGAGTCCTACATTGTTGACGGAATCGTCGTCGCTTCTACTAAACAAAGTGGAAGGTCATAGGACAGCGCGCCACTTACTTACAAAAGCTTTATTTGATGAAAAAAAAAGTTTAAATCGCCAATGCCAATTTAGTGCCTATGGTCGAATACTGAGAAGGCGTTCTTTCTCACACGCCACCACCATGCTATATGGCTAAGTAGTTTTGAAAGCACTTTCACTTATAAACAACAGTTATATGTAACACTTACATGCCCAATAAAACGCAAACGGTTTGAAATACGAAGAAGCTGGATAAACAGTTGGTGTTATGCATTTTTGTTGCTTCAGCTTCACAATAAGGTTTGACAGGTTTTTACGTAATATCATAAATATTAATATCTACCGGCATGCATAACGGATTCACCTTCGAGAAAAAAGAGAATAAGGGAGGACTTGAAAGAAGTTACAGAAAAAGCAGAATAAATAATTTAGAGCACCGTGACACGAAGAAGAGTAACGTAAATTGTGAATGTGGGGAATGCAGGAGTCAGAAGACTCGTTGGTTTGCCGCAATCTGAGCGAACCCTGCGACATGGAAGAGTTGTCTGGTGCGGATGACCGTGCCATTTTGGCTGCTGAACATTGGACTGAATGGGTTAAATTCGCTGCGGTTAAGATTACACCGTAGTTTTGAATTGTTATATTGTGTTTTAGTGTTCTTTGGATTCGGATTGATAAATAAATACAGTGGTACTAACGACAAATCCAAATGATTGGGAGTGGTGTGGGAAGAATGTCATACATCTTTCTACGTGTAAACGCGTCTTAATCACTATGTCTGGATTCAAAAGACTGCTGCGTGTGATGGCAGTAAATATTTCACTTACTTTTCCTTTTTTTATTACAAAGGGTTTTCCTCCACTACATTGCTATGGGTATTCAAGCAATTGTTAGACCATCAAATGCTGACATTTTTTCGCCTCTGTAGCGGCTTTCAAAGTGACACAGGTACATTTCAAGTGTAGTGTAGGCGCATGGTAGAAACGTCTGTACTGTCAGTAGCAATCTTTGCTATTTTTAAAGATGCTGTCAAGGTGACCAAGTCTAGCGCTTCCTTTATCGTCTATTTCACAACACCGTAGAGAATTTCTAGTAAGACACTAGACTTTTACGAATAATTTGTATTTCCAGCTTATTCTCACACTTCTCCATTTCTATATAACTTTCATTGTCTCGTTTAATTTGCCCTTTTAGAACCATATGAAAATTTAAGATTTAGCCGCCCCCAAAATCCTGGGTTGCCCCCCCCCCCCCCCCCCCCAAGAGTCGGTCCTGCTCGAATGACCTCGCTGTCGACAGGATGATAAATCCTAGTCTTCCTTCGTTCCTTCTGTTGTCGTCATCAATAGCTAAATCTGACTACCGTGGAAACGGAGAGGCTGCCTCTTCTGTAACCAGAGGTCGCCATCTGGTTGGTTGGTTTACGTCATGACTAAAGCACGGAGACGGTAAGTGCTGAGATGGTGGATACTCCAGGCAAAGATTTCGCTCACCAACGTTGCTTGTAGCGCCAACACTCATACCAAGTTTTATGGCGTATTTCTCTGTGCACGGTGACTAGTTTGGGGTAACGTCTTTGACTTCAAATCAAAACGTCCTACATTCTGTATTCGATTCTGAATATAAATCATCAACAACTGCGGTAGGAGACTTCATTATATGGAGTCACGCTTGTTCTGCTGAGAGCCATGTCAAAGAGGGAAGAGGAGCGGACAGACGTTGGTGCTCTGTTGCACTTGGGGTGGGAAACTTCCCCTAAAAGAAGAATCCAGCAATGATCAATGGCACCAGATACTGAGGGCAATGGAAAACATTGCATTAAAGACACATAATCTGTATCCACAGTGCAAGAGCCACCCTCTCGTACTAAGCCTCCAGGAATGTCTTAATTTAGCCGGTGAGGACGTGGATGGTGGTATAAAGGGCGTACTGTGTAACTGGCCACGCTTTCCCAGCCCAGTTATGCGGTAATAAAGCCAGTCCATCACTGAACTGACCTAGTGAGCCGCCTCCTATGGCTTCTTTCTGCCTGTTCTTGGCAGATGCTCTCGTAATTTTATGTCCCCTTGCAGAACCGCAGCAGCGCCGTCTGATTCTGAAAGTGCGACACTACTTTCTATGTTTCACGTGATGAAGCAGGAAGAAGACTTTTTTGTGCAAATAATTTTTACACTGGATGCCATTATGGAGAGTTTATTTAAGAAACACCGTAAAATGAACTTGTTCACACTGATTATAAGCTAACTATTAACGGTACGAGAGCATGGTCTACTGCATGACTAGATCGAAACGCATCCTATCGACGACTGTCGACCATGGCGTACGGTCTGCAACTTAAGCGCACAATCGGTATAGTTCGTGTAAGATCGTATATCTTCGGTTATGCCTAAGTTATTCATGTATTTATTAATATCAACGTTTCCTGGCAGTATAAAGTTCCTGAAAGATGGTATTTATGACTCGTACAATCCTCCTAATGTCTGAGTAGCAAAAGGCAACTTTTGTCAGCAAATATTTATTAATAACGGTTACTTGATTCGTTCGAGAATAAAGGTACTTTCCCAAAAGTTTCTCTTTGCTGACGGCACGAGAGATTTATGCATCAGCACCGTATCCCAATGGCTCTGAAAGCGCCAGATGGCCAACCTCCTACACTACCCGGTGTGGGAACCTATTGCTCTTTCTTTACTCTGTACGTACTGCAGCGCTGATACAGTCACTACACGTAAGTGAAATAGCAAAACCCAAAATAAAGTAAATTAGGGGTATCTTACAAAAGGTCATGTGCACTATAATTGGAAACTATGACGGTCTCTTCTTTGGTAAAAGATTCCGAATTTGTGCACCATTCAGATTTCCTGCAACCACCGATGGGAAAGAATGCCCATCGAAGAACCAATGGCGGAAATAACATGAATTTTCAAGAGTTTAACGAAAGGGCTTAAGAATTGGGCTGAGTTACACTGATCAGCCATAACATTATGACCACCGACCTACTGTCAGTACAAACCAGTCTAGGCGATAGCAGCGTCACCGGGCCAGGAATAAATGCTAGTCAGACACGTGCATGTTGCATGTAGTATCAGTGAGTGTACTGTCTGTGTGTAGAGTGGGGAAGGCGCGCGATCTATCTGAGTTTTACCGAGGACAGATTGTGATGGTCCAGAGGCTCGGCATGAGCATTTTGGAAACTGCACGACTTGTTGGGTGTTCGAGGAGTGCTGTAGTGAGTGTCTTCAACACGTGGCGAAACCAGTGTGAAACCACGTCCAGATGTGGGTTTGGGCGGCCGCCACTCATAACAGATGTCGGATGTCGTAGGGTGGGCAGACTGGTAAAACAGGACAGCGGTGAACTGGTTCTGAACTAACATCAGACTATAATTCTGGGCATTATTACAATGTTTCTGAGCACACAGTGCGCGTTGGGCCGCCGCAGCCGACAACCCATGCAGGTGACAATGTTAACACGACGTCGGCAACTACGACTGAAATGGGCACGCGAGTAGCGGCACTGAACGTTGGAACAGTGGCAGAGCGTTGCATTGTCTGATGAATCCTGATATTAGCTTCATCACGCCGATTCGAGGGCACGAATCCGTCGTCTTCCAGGGGAATGGCTTGTTGACACCTGTACTACGGGATGGAGTCAAGCTGGTGGCAACTCCATTATGTTTTGGGGAATATTCAGGTGGGCATTGATGGGTTCAATGGAGCTCGAGCAAGGCACCGTGACGGCCAGGGATTATCGTACACTCGTTGCAGACCACGTACACCCCTTCATGACTGTTGAGACACCCGCTAGATCACGCAGGGCTAACAGGTAGTTAGGATTGTGGAAACGGCCAAGGGAGTTGCGTTCGGATTCATTTCACAATTGTAATTTATTATCATTTAGTTCACAAATACGCTTTTGAAAGAATTAGCTTCGCGGCTGAAGGCCTCCAAACAGATGCCTCAGAATACGTTCAATTTTGAAAAGACATGACACACAGTTAAATTTACGAATAAGATAAATCGTATACATATATGAGATCAACATGCGGAGCGGCTGAAGGCCGCCGGATGAAATCTTCAAAATTCCAAATACACTATGATGATTTCTGAAAGCAGAAGGCCACAATGTTTTAAGATGCTAATAGGGCTGATAGCCCACAAGGTGCGCAAATAGCGATAAACAAACGCAATAAGATGGCCGAAGGCTGCAAAGTTAAATTTTGCAAATTAAGGAAATAAATGTTGCAACAATCGGTAAAAGAATACATTAAGTTTAAAAATTTCCTTTTTGCAACACCAACGGCGGAAGACCCAAAATAACTTGTAAAATCTTTCAGAGGAAATTACAATAACCTTTCAAGAGCAGAAGGCGATAATGTTTGGACTTGAAGGAAACTCTGAAAACATGTTTCCAGGGCTGAAGGCCCACAACAAACCTTGCCAAATTACAAAATTAACACTGTCAAAAGGATAATTAAGAGAACGGCACTCAGGAGTCTCCAGTGGATCGGTCTGCCCTCGTTCACTTAGGCGAGACAGGTGGTGAGTCCAACTACACTTAATTCGTGCGAACCCAACCAAGGGACAGTCACGGACCGACCGACCAACCGCTTGCTTGCCACGACGGAGTACACGAGAATTCAAGGCCTCCCCCAAAAAATTTGCAACTATCCCCAAACAACGCGTGTGTGAACTGAGCTGCCAAAACTACACACCGTGTTGGGCAGCAACAACAGGTGAGGAAAAGACATTGCCTAAAAACTACGTTAGCGGCCAGGGCAGGTAACCAGAACACTAACGACCACAAGGTAGAAGATTCCGGTGGTGCACTTGACTATGGACAAATTAATTTGATCAGTTCCACCTGACGGCGGCTATCTCGAACACTTCACTCGTTTTTGCTCACCAGGAAAACCTCCACAACAGCAACGCCGGAACAACATGCTCAAAACCACTCAACCTTCACGTCCTAGGTCGGCGAGCGACGATGTTCGCACCGATCGCACAGTTCCAGACAGACTCCGACACTGCGCAGAGACCGTCATTTGGCCCAGTCGACTACGCCGCACGGAGATGTCCTCGGAACATTGACCGATTAACAATCCACCAAAATTCAGGCCCGGCTTAAGTGATGCGTGGCGGCAACGATCGGACTGGCGTTTTCCACGAAGGGCTCATTGCTGCTGCAAAGCCGGCGACTGGCTGGCCCGGGTTGCGCTGCAGACCGGCACCGTGAACTCTCCTGCACGCACGTTCCGACTCACTCCACGACGGACGACAACCGGGAAGTCACAGCAGCAGAGCAAAGATCCTATCAGAGGGGATATATCGATACACGCTACTAGCGCCGATGACGGTCAGGCAAAACAGTAACTCAGTAACGCCAGTAATTCAAATCAATGTGGAGAGATGGAAATACGTTAAAACAGGGTGTACAATACCAAATGGTGGGGCGGCGATCCATGCACGGCTCAACGGTCATGTTTACCGACGGCAGTGGCATTTTCAAAAAGATAATGCGCTATGTCACAAGGCCAGGCATGTGATGGAGTGGTTCGAGGAACACAGTATCGAGTTCCAATTGATATGCTGCCCCCCCTCTCCAGATCTGAACCCGATCGAACACATCTGTCTGAACGTGGCGTCAGAGCTCATCGGCCCCCTCCCCGGAATTAGTTGACTTGTGTTTCTTCACACACAAGTCATGTGGTGTCAACTCCCTCCAATAACCTACCAATGCTTCTTGCTTCCATGCTACGGCGCGTCGCTGCTGTTATCTGTGCCAAAGGTGGACATACCAGCTATAAGTAGGTGGTCATAATGTTCTGTCTGAGTAGTGGATATCAATGATAAGATTCGCTGATGATATTGCTATCTTTAGTGAAAGTGAGAAAGAACTGCAGGACCTGTTTGATGGAATCAACAGTATAGTCACCACACACTGTGGATTGAGAGTAAACCGAAGAAAAATGAAAGTAATGAGGAGTAGCAGAAATGATATTAGCGATGAAACTAACATAAAAATTGGGAAACATGAAGTAGACGAAATGAAGGATTTCTGACACTTTGGAAGCAACATAACACACGACTGACGAAGGAAGGGCAGAATAAGCAGACCATCACAAGCAAAGAGGATTATTCCTTGCCGAAAGAAGCCTACTAGTGCGAAACATTGACCTTGATTTGAGGAAGAATTTCTAAAACGTGTCACAAGAAAAGAAACGAAGAATTTGAAATGAGGCGTTACGGACGGATGTTTAAAATACGATGCACAGATAATTGTAGTAAATGAGGAGGTTCTCTGCAGATTCGATGACGAGATTGGACTACATGGAACAAATAATTGAGGAGGCTGATTAAAAATGCTACTCTGAGGTCATGAAGATGGCACGACAGGAATTTGTAGAGGGCTGCAACAAACCAATAGGAAGTAGAACTAAAAAAAAATCCTGGATTAGTTCAACGTAATCGCGGTTTGATTTCCTAGACAGAACTGACTTAACGTAACGGAATGAGTACTCGTTCCTTTTCAGCACTTTAGAGAGATGACTCCTCAGAAATCGGAGTGGTCCTTGCCAGAAACTGGACTGGCTTTGAGATTTCGATTGCTCAACTTAACTATCTTTCTAGCTGGAAGACGAAAGTTAACCTCTATTGGATACTGATCAAAAGGTATATTTGCAACTAATACATTTACAAAAACGCAATCACCCATCCAATGTCATGTGGCCAGATTAAAAAGCTTTTCAACTAGGTAACGGAAGGAGGAGGATGGAACTCCCGGGTTAGTGTTCAGTGCTCGTTTTTTGTGATAAAATTAGAAATTCCTGGTTTATTGGCACACAAGATGCTGCTTTGTGTTGTTCGTAGCCAGATTTTAGAAGGACGTTTTCCTATCCGGCATGCTAATTTTACAATGCTCAGATCTTGTAAGACCACAAGATAAAATGTTAGTCACGTCCTTAAAAGGGCACAGCGATCGTTGTGGGGTGCTGTAAATACTGTAGGAATGGTAGGGGGCTGTCACGTGACCCTGTGTCACCGCAGTGAAGTGGTGTGCATGTGCTGGTCGGTGGTATAGAATTGGCACAATAATCTGGATTTACGTTGAGACGAGGCTGAACGGCAGAAAGAAGCTGTCGTTGTTGGACGTGCCCATGACCTGACCACAGTGTGAACCAAGTTAATAGGTTGGTTAGTGTATCACCTCACACTGTCTCACGTGTCTACAACGAATGGTGTGTTATTCGCAGCCGTGTAACACGGTGAAAGAACACTGGTCGCAAAAAGATCCAAACCGACATGGTCTGGAGTCAACTGTCTCAAGCTGACATTGGCAGTCGGTTTCAGACCTGTCTAGAAGCCCGGTGTCTATAAATGTACGTCAGTCCCAACCAGTTTGTGAGGAAACATTGCGAATGGAACTGCATGCAATGGACATTTGGAGTCGGATATGTCGAAAAAGCCGATTTGCTAACAGCAGCACCTAAAGCTGAATGTCTTCACCCGGGAAAAAAAAAGTGGGTGACGAGAGGCGTAGTGTGCTCTGATGAGAGGCGCTTTTATATTTTACCAAACGAGGCAAGTCATCGAGAGCACAGACAGCCGATGAGACATTTAATCTGCACTGTGTGAAATATGTTGTTCAGACCAGAGGTGATTCTGACAAGGGAACCTCCCCATCGCACCCCCCTCAGATTTAGTTTGCACAGTGGATAGGCCATGATAAACTGAACACAGATCAATTCAGAAAACAGGAAGAAGTTGTGTGGAACTGTGAAAAAATAAGCAAAATATACAAACTTAGTAGTCCATGAGCCACATAAGCAACATAATGGACAATATAAGCTTAGGAGGGCCGTGGTCCCGTGAGCAGTTCCTGAACAAGAGGTCCTTGGTTCAAGTCTTCCCTCGAATGAAAATTTTACTTTCTTTATTTTTGCATAGTTATTATCTGTCCGTTCGTTCATTGACATCTCTGTTCACTGTAATAAGTTTAGTGTCTGTTTTGCGACCGCATCGCAAAACCGTGCCATTAGTAGACGAAAGGACGTGCCTCTCTAATGGGAACAGAAAACATTTGATCACAAGGTCATAGGTCAACCGATTCCTCCACAGGAAAACACATCTGATATATTCTATACGACACTGGTGACGGCATGTGCGTCACATGACAGGAATATGTTGTCGATCCACCTTAACTTGTACACTTGGCGAATGGGTAAAGAGATTCTTCTACCTTGCCCGATTTAGGTTTTCTTGTGGATGTGATAATCACTCCCAAAAAAGTGATGAAAGCATAAGAGTTTGTCACATGAACTGAAAATAAAAAATTAAACTTTTCACTCGATGGAAGATTTGAACCAAGGACCTTTCGTTCCGCAGCTGCTCACGTTGCCACGTGACCACGGCGCTCCTGCGATCCCATCGTCCTTGATGTTGCCTATCTTCCCATGAACTACTCAGTTTGTATATTTTGCTTATTTTTTCACAGTTCCACACAACTTCTTCCTGTTTTCTCAATTGATCTGTGTTCAGTTTTTCAAGGCCTATCCACTGTGCCAACTTATAACTAAATCTGAGGGGGGTGCGATGGGGAGGTTCCCTTGTGAGATAAATCAGGAATGTTTTTCCCACCATAATTTCGACCCAATCATTCGGGTTAATGTGAACATAGCCCAAGACGCTCATTTCTGCTTTATCTGTGACAAAATATTGCCATTTTCGTCTACATCTTTATGGTAAGATTGGGACAGTTCCGTATTCCAAGATGACGAACGCCTGTTAACAGATTTACCAGATATTGATGTGCTCTGTCGCTTCTCGACTGGTCCGTTAAATCGCCCGACCTTAACCTTGTAGAAAATGTCTGGAACTATTCTGAACAACAGGCGAAACGTAGTAATCAATATGCTTACAGCTGGGTAGCGCTGCGGAATATATTCACGACTTCAGCTATAGGTTATTTGCGGACTGCCTCACTGAACCGAGGCGCGGTAAATCGCTTTTAGCGAGATGTTTTTTGCTGGATGACTAATTTTATTTTTGTTCGGTGTCCGTACGTTACTGAAAGTGACATACAAAGGGCCATTTTGCACGGGACATCTACGGAGTACCTGCGTGCAGCACGGTGTAGCAGTTTTGGCGACCCTTTTGGAATGGCAGCCGTGTACCGGGACGGCCCTGGCGAAGGACGTGGAGGAGCGGCTGCTGGCCCCTCGGCCCCTCGGCTCGTAAACTCGTTAGCGGCTGGCCGGCAGTCGGTTACACTTTGCTCGGCAGAGCTCCGGCTGAGAGAAATCCCGGAATTGGATTCGCTTTTCAATTAGTCGCGCGCCGCGTCCTTCGGCTCGGCCACGCCCCACCCCTTTGCTCCTCCTCCTCCTCCTCCTCCTCCTCCACTTCTACCACTCCCACCACAACCACCTACACCAGCTCAGCCCTGAAAATACCTCCCGCGCTCACAATTTCAAAGGAATACCGCAGTACCACCGTTTGCTCTCATCTTTTCTCTGTTCTGAAATTCCTAGCTGTCCTCTCAACCTGACGTCGGTGCTACCACCGTCATAACAGGGTGTATCATACACTACTGGCCATTAAAATTGCTACACCAAGAAGAAATGCAGAAGATAAACGGGTATTCATTGGACAAGTATATTATACTAGAACTGACATGTCATTACATTTTCACGCAATTTGGGTGCATAGATCCTGAGAAATCAGTACCCAGAACAACCACCTCTGGCCGTACTAACGGCCTTGATACGCCTGGGCATTGAGTCAAACAGAGCTTGGATGGCGTGTACAGGTACAGCTGCCCATGCAGCTTCAACACCATTCCACAGTTCATCAAGAGTACTGACTGGCGTTTTGTGACGAACCAGTTGCTCGGCCACCATTCACCAGACGTTTTCAATTGGTGAGAGATCTGGACCATGTGCTGGGCAGGGCAGCAATCGAACATTTTCTGTATCCAGAAAGGCCCGTACAGGACCTGCAACATACGGTTATGCATTACCTTGCTGAAATGTAGGGTTTCGCAGGGATCGAATGAAGGGTAGAGCCACGGGTCGTTACACATCTAAAATGTAACGTCCACTGATCAAAGTGCCGTCAATGCGAACAAGAGGTGACCGAGACGTGTAACCAATGGCACCCCATACCATCACGCCAGGTGATACGCCAGTATGGCGATGACGAATACACGCTTCCAACGTGCGTTCACCACGATGCCAAACACGGATGCGACCATCATGATGCTGTAAACAGAACCCGGATTCATCCGAAAAAATGACGTTTTGCCATTCGTGCACCCAGGTTCGTCGTTGAGTACACCATGGCAGGCGCTCCCCTCTGTGATGCAGCGTCAAGGGAAACCGCAGCCATGATCTCCGAGCTGATAGCCCATGCTGCTGCAAACTTCGTCGAACTGTTCGTGCAGATGGTTGTTGTCTTGAAAACGTCCCCATCTGTTGACTCAGGGATCGAGACGTGGCTGCACGATGCGTTACAGCCATGTGGATAAGATGCCTGTCATCTCAACTGCTAGTGATACGAGGCTGTTGGGATCCTGCACGGCGTTCTGTATTACCCTCCTGAACCCACCGATTCCATATTCTTATAACAGTCATTGGATCTCGACCAACGCGAGCAGCAGTGTCGCTATACGATAAATCTCAATCGCGATAGGCTACAATCCGACCTTTATCAAAGTCGGAAACGTGATGGTACGCATTTCTCCTCCTTAAACGAGGCATCACAACAACGTTTCACCAGGCAACGCCGGTCAACTGCTGTTTGTGTATGAGAAATCGGTTGGAAACTTTCCTCATGTCAGCACGTTGTAGGTGTAGCTACCGGCGCCAACCTTGTGTGAATGCTCTGAAAAGCTAATGATTTGCATATTACAGCATCTTCTTCCTGTCGGTTAAATTTCGTGTCTGTAGCACGTGTTCTTCGTGGTGTAGCAATTTTAATCGCCAGTAGTGTATAATTAACAGCAAAAACTTACACGGGTGAAAGTTTTAAGGGCTACTGTTGTCGGTAGTTGTGTGACGTAGTCTACTGTACCACTGACGCACCGTTGGCTCTCTGGAACATTCGAAACCGAGCTAGCCTTTTCAGACCGTTATCTTGCAGTAACGTGCAGCATCTCCCAACCGTTACCGTTCGCCCGCCTTTACTACAGCCGAAAGCAGTCGTCGCGCAGGCCTCCCGCCGGAAGGTCGTACGCAGATGAGTCACGTTGATACAATACGAATTTGGAAGCTCTGCTTCGTATTGTAGGGCAACAGAGAATGAACAATCATATACAACCGTTCGCTCGACGATTGATCTACATCTGCATTTATACTCCGCAAGCCACCCAACGGTGTGTGGCGGAGAGCACTTTATGTGCCACTGCCATTACCTCCCTTTCCTATTCCAGTCGCGTATGGTTCGCGGGAAGAACGACTGCCGGAAAGTCTGCGTGCGCGCTCGAATCTCTCTAATTTTACATTCGTAATCTCCTCGGGAGGTATAAGTAGGGGGAAGCAATATATTCGATACCTCATCCAGAAACGCACCATCTCGAAACCTGGACAGCAAGATACACCGCGATGCAGAGCGCCTCTCTTGCAGAGTCTGCCACTTGAGTTTGCTAAACACCTCCGTAACGCTATCACGCTTACCAAATAACCCTGTGACGAAACGCGCCGCTTTTCTTTGGATCTTCTCTATCTCCTCTGTCAACCCGACCTCGTACGGATCCCACACCGATGACCAATACTCAAGTATAGGTCGAACGAGTTTTTTCTAAGCTACCTCCTTTGTTAATGGACTCTCCCAATGAATCTCAACCTGGCACCCGCATTACCAACAATTAATTTTATATGATCATTCCACTTCAAATCGTTCCGTACGCATACTCCCAGATATTTTACAGAAGTAACTGCTACCAGTGTTTGTTCCGCTATCGTATAATCATACAATAAAGGATCCTTCTTTCTATGTATTCGCAATACATTACATTTGTCTATGTTAAAGGTCAGTTGTCACTCCCTACACCAAGTGCCTATCCGCTGCAGACCTTCCTGCACTTCGCTGCAATTTTCTAATGCCGCAACTTCTCTGTGTACTACAGCATCATCCACGAAAAGCAGCATGGAACATCCGACACTCTCTACTACGTCATTTATATATATTGTACCCAAAGACTGGAAAGTTGCACAGGTCACACCAATATTCATGAAAGGTAGTATGAGTAATCCACCAAATTACAGGCCCATATCGTTAACGTCGATATGTAGCAGGATTTTAGAACATATATTATGTTCGAACATTATGAATTCCCGCGAAGAAAACTGTCTATTGACACACAGTCAACATGGGTTTAGAAAACATCGTTCTTGTGAAACACAACTAGCATTTTATTCACATGAAGTGTTGAGTGCTATTGACAAGGGATTTCAGATCGATTCCGCATTTCTGGATTTCCGGAAGGCTTTTAACACTGTACCACACAAGCGGCTCGTATTGAAATTGCGTGCTTATGGAATATCGTCTCAGTTATGTGACTGGATTTGTGATTTCCTGTCAGAGAGGTCACAGTTCGTAGTAACTGACGGAAAGTAATCGAGTAATCTCTGGCGTTCCCCAAGGTAGTGTTATAAGCCCTTTGCTGCTCCTTATCTATATAAACGATTTGGGACACAACCTGAGCAGCCGTCTTCGGTTGTTTGCAGATGACGCTGTCGTTTATCTACTAATAAAGTCATCAGAAGACCAAAACAAACTGAAAAATGATTTAGAAAAAATATCTGAATGGTGCGGAAAGTGGCAGTTGACCCTGAATAGCGAAAAGTGTGAGGTCATCCACATGAGTGTTAAAAGGAACTAGTTAAACATCGGTTACACGATAAATCAGTGTAATCTAAAAGCCGTAAATTCAACTAAATACATAGGTATTACAATTACGAACAACTTAAATTGGAAGGAACACGTAGAAAATGTTGTGGGGAAGGCTAACAAAAGACTGCTTTTAATTGGCAGGACACTTGGAAAATGTTACATACCTACTAAGGAGACTGCCTACACTATGCTTGTCCGTCCTCTTTTATAATACTGCTTCGGGGTGTGGGATCCTTACCAGATAGGACTGACGGAGTACATCGAAAGAGTACAACGAAGGGCAGCACGTTTTGTATTATAGCGAAATATGGGAGAGAGTGTCACAGAAATGATACAGGATTTGGGCTGGACAACGTTAAAAGAAAGGTGTTTTTCGTTGGGACGGAATCTTCTCACGAAATTCCAATCACCAACTTTCTCCTCTGAATGCGAAAATATTTCATTGACACCGAACCTACCTAGGGAGGAACGATCACCACTATAAGATAAGGGAAATCAGAGCTCGTACGGAAAGATACAGGTGTTCATTCATTCCGCGTGCTATACGAGATTGGAATAATAGAGAATTCTGAAGGTGGTTCTATGAACCCTCTGGCAGGCACTTAAATGTGATTTGCAGAGTATCCATGTAGATGTAGGTTATTTGCGGTGGGCGCGGGTAACTATACCCCAAAAATGAGGGCGAATCGGTATTGTCGTTTTTAGTCAGCAGCATCCCTTGGTGGGCCATAGTAGGAAGATATGCTGGGAGTAATGCCTCCGAAGCTTTTAGGCTAAAACAAAGCCTTTTAAATAAAACAAACTTTATTAACATTCTGCATTCCTATTCTTCATGTCTATATTTCTCAACATTGTCGCCCTGGTGATGAAAACATTTCTCCCAACGAGAGACCAGTTTGTTGACACCGTCATTGAAAAATTCTGAATTTGTTGACGGTGCCACAACCTCACCTCTGTCTGCACGACTTCATCACTATTGTGATAAAGTGGTCGAAAGTGATTTTTTAAGTTTTGGAAACAGATGAAAATCCGATGGGGCCAAGTCCGTACTGCATGGAGGATGATAGATTACAGTCAATCCAATGCGTCACAGAGTCATTTTCAGACTTTACGTCTTCAATTGACCAAGACGTCGGATTGTTGTAGTTGTCGCACCGCCATGTTACCCGCTACAATTCGGAGCCCGCTAGCGGGAAAGGGTCGCAACTTGCTTCAGCGAAGCCGGAAAATCGACCGAGTAATATTCATGACACGTAATACCTCAACCGGTATAGAGAGCAAAATAAAAATTCAGAGGCATTATTTTCCAGCACGCCCTCGCATTATTAGAACAAATTTTAAGGCCATAGTTAACTGTCATAGGGCGACAGTTTAATCTGAAAAAGAAATACGGACGTGGCAAAGTTTAGTGTGAAAGTGGAACCAAATTTAATATATAAGAAAGTATCAGCCTCGATTGCGGAAATGAAACCAGCGTTTACCTAGGTTTCAGCCCAAATACTTGAGCCTTCTTCAGAAGATATACCTGAATCTATAATTTGTCTAAGAGGACATGGTCTAGAAATAAAACTAGAACAGCCTGAATTATTTATTTCTAGACCATGCCCTCTTAGACAAATTATAGATTCAGGTATATCTTCGGAAGAAGGCTCAATTATTTGGGCTGAAACCTAGGTAAAGGCTCGTTTCATTACCGCAGTCGAGGCTGATAGTTTTTTATGTATTAGATTACCACGATTGCTGACTGTGCTGCAGTGCTGAGCATGGCTGTGGTAGGAAGTGTGCTACTTTCGAAGTCAATAAACGAAGTAAATAGGCTGAGGTGACAGAAGTCATGGGACAGCGCTATGCACACATGTAAAAGGACAGCGCATTGGCGGAGCTATCATTTGTGCTCAGGTGATTGATGTGAAAGAGTTTCCGACGTGATTATGGTCGTACGACTGGAAATAACTGACTTTTAACGCGGAATAACAGTTGGAGCTATACACAAGGGACATTACAGTTCGGAAATCCTTAACGATTTCAATATTCGGAGATCCATAATGTCAAGAGAGTGGCGAGTATACAGGGTGTTACAAAAAGGCACGACCAAACTTTCAGGAAACATTCCTCACACACAAAGAAAGAAAATATGTTATGTGGACATGTTTCCGGAAACGCTTTCTTTCCATGTTAGAGCTCATTTTATTACTGCTCTTCAAATCACATTAATCATGGAACGGAAACACACAGCAACAGAACGTACGAGCGTGACTTCAAACACTTTGTTACAGGAAATGTTCAAAATGTCCTCCGTTAGCGAGGATACATGCATCCACCCTCCGTCGCATGGAATCCCTGATGCGCTGATGCAGCCCTGGAGAATGGCGTATTGTATCACAGCCGTCCACAATACGAGCACGAAGAGTCTCTACTTTTGGTACCGGGGCTACGTAGACAAGAGCTTTCAAATGCCCCCATAAATGAAAGTCAAGAGGGTCGAGGTCAAGAGAGCGTGGAGGCCATGGAATTGGTCCGCCTTTACCAATCCATCGGTCACCGAATCTGTTGTTGAGAAGCGTACGAACGCTTCGACTGAAATGTGCAGGAACTCCATCGTGCATGAACCACATGTTGTGTCGTACTTGTAAAGGCACATGTTCTAGCAGCACAGGTAGAGTATCCCGTATGAAATCATGGCGGTGAATCGAGGAAGTACAGTGCATACTGATGAAACTAAAATGAGCTCTAACATGGAAATTAAGCGTTTCCGTACTCATGTCCACATAACATCTTTTCTTTATTTATGGGTGAGGAATGTTTCCTGAAAGTTTGGCCGTACCTTTTTGTAACACCCTGTGTGAAATTTCGGGGAGCGCCTTTAACCTCGGACTACGCCATGGCCTACGGCCTTCACTTTCAACAACCGAGAGCAGCGGCGTTTGCATTGCGTTGTCAGTGCTAGCAGACAAGCAACAGCCGGCCGGAGCGTCCGAGCGGTTCTAGGCGCTACAGTTTGGAACCGCGCTGCCGCTACGGTCGCAGGTTCGAATCCTGCGTCGGGCATGGATGTGTGTGATGTCCTTAGGTTAGTTAGGTTTAAGTAGTTCTAAGTTCTAGGGGACTGATGACCACTGCAGTTAAGTCCCATAGTGCTCAGAGCCATTTTAACCAAGACAAGCAACATAGCGTGAAATAACCGCAGAACTCATTGCGAACGTATTTGTTTGGACAGTGCGGTGAAATTTGCCGTTAATTGGCTACGGCAGCAGACGACCGATGCAAGTGCCTTTGCTAACAGCACGAGATCGCCTGCAGTGCCCCACCTTGGCTCGTCACCATATTGGTTGGACCATAGAATACTGGAAAACCGTGGGCTGGTAAGATGAGTCCCAATTTAAGTTGGTAAGCGCTGATAGTAGGATTCGGGTGTGTCGCAGACCTCGCGAAGTCTTGGGCCCAAGTTGCCACGAAGGCATTGTGCAACTGGTGGTGCCTCCATAATGGTGAGGGCTGTGTTTACCTGGCGTGGACTGGGTCCTCTGGTTAAACTGAACCTATCATGGAGTGGAGATGCTTATGTTCGGCTGTTTGGAGACCATTTGTAGCTACTCATATACTTCAAGTTCCTAAACAACGATGGAATTTTAGTGGATGACAATGCGTCTTGTGATTGGGTCACAGTTGTTCGCGGCTTTTCGCGGATGATGCTGTAGTATACAGAGAAGTTGCAGCATTAGAAAATTGTAGCGAAATGCAAGAAGATCTGCAGCGGATAGGCACTTGGTGCAGGGAGTGGCAACTGTCCCTTAACATAGACAAATGTAATGTATTGCGAATACATAGAAAGAAGGATCCTTTATTGTATGATTATATGATAGCGGAACAAACACTGGTAGCAGTTACTTCTGTAAAATATCTGGGAGTATGCGTACGGAACGATTTGAAGTGGAATGATCATATAAAATTAATTGTTGGTAAGGCGGGTACCAGGTTGAGATTCATTGGGAGAGTGCTTAGAAAATGTAGTCCATCAACAAAGGAGGTGGCTTACAAAACACTCGTTCGACCTATACTTGAGTATTGCTCATCAGTGTGGGATCCGTACCAAATCGGGTTGACGGAGGAGATGGAGAAGATCCAAAGAAGAACGGCGCGTTTCATCACAGGGTTATTTGGTAACCGTGATAGCGTTACGGAGATGTTTAATAAACTCAAGTGGCAGACTCTGCAAGAGAGGCGCTCTGCATCGCGGTGTAGCTTGCTCGCCAGGTTTCGAGAGGGTGCGTTTCTGGATGAGGTATCGAATATATTGCTTCCCCCTACTTATACCTCCCGAGGAGATCAAGAATGTAAAATTAGAGAGATTAGAGCGCGTACGGAGGCTTTCAGACAGTCGTTCTCCCCGCGAACCATACGCGACTGGAACAGGAAAGGGAGGTAATGACAGTGGCACGTAAAGTGCCCTCCGCCACACACCGTTGGGTGGCTTGCGGAGTATGAATGTAGATGTAGATGTAGAATTGGTTTGCGGAGCATTCTGGACAGTTGGGCAAACGATTTGGTCACCCGGATCGCCGAAAATGGCCCCTACCGAACATTTATGGGACATCATCAAGAGGTCAGTTCGGTGCAGGTTGTTGTCAACCTGCACCGGCAACACTTTCGCGAATATAGTTGGGTGCAGAGGCAGCATGTCTCAGTATTTGTGCATGGGCTCCCAATGACATGCCACTTCACGTTACTGCACTAATCCGGGCAAACAACCTTTCCACTTAAATTGAAGAAATGATGACTTTAAATTTCGTACAGAAAGCAGGCACGATTTCGCTTCGGGCAACATGTTCAGATTTTGTATGAAGTATCGTTTGCCTCTCAACCCATGCCAGATTGTAGGAAACAAAACAGTTTCCATTGCAAATCAGCAAACCATATTGGCAATGAGATTACAAGTACACCATAATAAAAGGAAAAGCGTACGAGTGTACACTGGCATGCAAATAAACCATTTGCAGCGTGCAGTACGATACTCCCGGTTATCTAGGTAAGGTTTATTTGTTTTCTGGATTTTCTGTGTCTAGTTCAGCAATTCTTGGAAATTTAAATAAGCAAGGTTGAAGGTTCTCTTACAATTAAAACGAGTATTTTCACTTAGATTACGCTGGTGTATCTCGCATGTCTTATATAACTCCGAGGCACTGAAATACGTTGATATGTAATTTGAGTGTGCGGGACAAAATCAGTTCGACTTAACTATGTTTTGCCTCTCCTTCAAACGAAAAACGTCGTCAGAAAAATAGTGAATGAAAAAGAGAAATAGAAGACACTGGACGATTATTTTCTGGAGGTGAACTGAAAGCAATTGATGAGATATACAGGTGTTTTGACCGTAACATTGTAAATAAGTTGTCTGTTTCCGGCGATTAAGTATGGAAGTAATATAGTGGGCTCTCAAATATAGCATATCGCATGTTTCGTAAATAGCAGGTTACGGTAAAAACTTACGTATTTTCACCCGTGACCCCTGGTTGAGGAATGTGGTACTCCATCATGGGACACCAGCAGATTTTGCTGCTAATTTAAGGCGACACCTAAAATGTCCTTATGGTCTAAGATGGATTAGTCGAACTGGTCCTGACTTTGACCTCCAAGATCACGTGAACTCATTCCTCTGGATTTTTTTGTATGGAGTTATCTCAAAAGTTGAATGAACAACACTCCCACTGACTATGATGAAGAAGTGGAATAGCAAATTGTGCAGTCCTGTGAAGATTCGAAATATGTCCTGGGGGGTGACTGAAAGAATTTGTAGCTGACTACAGAAATATACTGTATTGAATCCAGGTGCGAGGACAACGCATCTAACATATCTTTTAACTGGTGCAGTTATACAGTAAACTATAACATGCAACATGCTGAGGCAGTGTTGTATTTCTTAGTAAAGTTGTCCATGGGTAAAATTCGAGCCTAATTACATGGGAACGTAATCTGAAAGCTGATATTTTAAAAAGATTGTGGTAATTGGGACATTACTTCATACTGTAATCAGTGGTGGATCGCAACTACACTCTCTCTTTATCATCAACCTTTCGAATGGCTGGCAGGTCTCCATTCTGGATCTATTAAGAGGCGCTATATATAGCGTGTTTTAATGTTCCTTCTAGGAATACCTCAAATGTTTCAAGAGATTAAATTTTTATTTTGCCCGTTGTCCGTGCTTCACACCATAAAGTGCTGCGCTCCAAATACAGCTCTATATTGCCTACATTGCATAGCGTGGCCATTTGGCAACAAACTGTAAATTTACTTGCCGAAAATACTGAACAAATCACAATTACATAAAAATTTCTTTCAGCCTTTTGCAAAATATTTTGAGGGTCAGACTATACCCCAAGATATTATCTTCACTGAAACTGGCTCCCCAAAAAAGTCGTGCAAAAGAGGGTTAATCACCTTTTTCCTCATTTCAGTATTTATATTGTTTGAACAAAGTATTGTTTTCTTTTAGCCATGAACATTGGTTTTTCTTCTTTCCTTCTATAATTCTTTGTTTTATGTCTTTCTTCCTCCTTCCTTCTTGAATTACGTCACTCCCCAAGTATTTGTATGAACTCGTTTGTTTTATTTCCCCTGATTTAATTTTTATTTTTCTGATTCTTTGGAGCATACGAGTGCATCTGCCTTTTCTTAGTTAAATTTCATTTTGTGCTAATCCATAACTTCAAAAACTCTTTGGCAGATCCTTTCATCTGCAGCTATCACAGCTATGTCATCCACAAACCTAAGCATTTGCATTCTTTCTCTATTTTTTGTGATGCCTGAACAGTATTATTTTCACGGGGACAGATTCCTCCTTCGTCTAACTCGCCTAAGAACTCTAGATTTTTTTGCGTACATTTTATTTTCACCGTGGCTATTTGATCTTTGTATGGTTCCTTAATTATTCTTCTGTTTGTACAGTCTACTTTAATCATTTTTTAATTTCCTTTAGTTTTTTTTCGTTTAACAGTGTCGATTGCTTTCCCGACGTTCACGAGAGCTCTTCAGTTATTCCTGTTGACTAAAATTATATTGAGGAGGCACAGGATAGCTTCTCTTGTTCTTATGCCTTCTTGAAAGCCAAATTGGTCTGCAATTATATTGGATTCATTCTAAGAACCATGGGTTTCTCCTTGAGAAAGCGTGAACTAGTGGCGGAAAATTAATCAATTAAGTATTTATCGAGTGGTCAGTGTAATAGCATGGAGCACTTGGTGAATAAGCTCTGGTATCTACATATTCGGAAGAAAATTGAAGATGGCTGTCCAACAAGCTGTTGAGGTTAATAGGTACTATAGCGTTCAACAAGGTTATTACGTCTAGCAGTATATGCCTAGTTCCACATTAGTTCGATGAGATCGAGTGAGATTAAGGAAACCAGTGCGCCAGGGGTTTTCTGCACAAGAATGAGTATGTGTAGGCTGTTGTGTTCTGCACTGCCATCTTGGTTGACTGCAGTCTGGTCTGTCATTAAGCATTAAGTGATTGTAAAGAGGCATGCTCAAAAAATTGCACTATAACGATTATAGCGGGCTTAACGAGAACACACGGTCGTGAGTAACCGCTGGCCACGCAGTGAAAACTTTTTCACCTCAATAATGCAACGATTTGAACATGATGATAAGGAACAGGTGTCACTCGTATAGCCATCAAATTCGTCACGAGAGAAATCAGCAAATATATACATCGTTTATTTTTCAATCTCAGCTGCACATTTTTTAGATTATGACGTTACTGTTGGTGCTGAATAAATCTGGTCCTGTATCGATGGTGAACCGTGGTAGAAAAATCTATTTCTCAAACCAGAAAAACGTACGAGGGGCTTTCAGTAAGTAATGTAAAACATTTTTCTTCAGTTTAGACTGAAAAATTGCGGAATTTGTTGTAGGACATGGTGGATTATTCCCGCTTCAACCCTTATAGTTTCGCGAAGTTTCGATAGGTAGCGGCGCTATACGTAGCCTTCAAAATGGCATCTGTAACGGAGGTGCGTTCCAAGCAGAGAGCTGTCATTGGGTATCTCTTGGCGGCAAACCAGAGCATTGCAGATATTCATAGGAGCTTATAGAATATCTACAGAGACCTGGCAGAGAACACAAGCAAGGTGTGTCATTGGGCGAGGTATCTATCATCATCGTGACAAGGTCGCACTGGCCGGCTTGTCATACACAAGTGTGACTCCTGCAACGTTGTAACGTGCGGACACACTCATTCGATGTCATCGACAGATCACAATCAAACATCACGCTGCATAGTTGGACTCTCTGTTGGTTGTGCTGACACGTTCTTCAACCAACTGTGGTACTGAAAAGTATGGGCCTGTTAGGTTCCGTGTGCCTAACAGAAGAACACGAAGGGCAAAGAAGGACCACCTGTGCGGAATGCTTGCGCTTTACGCGAATGATGGTGACATTTTTATGTCGAACATCGTCACTGGCGATGAAACATGGACCCATCACTTCGAAATGGGAAGAAAAGGCACTTCATGGTTTGGTGCCTTCCATCTCTCCTCCGAAGAAGTTCGAAGACGCACCCTCAGCCGGTAAGCTCATGACGACGTCTTCTGGTACTCTGAAGGGATTATTCCGTTTGCTGTCCACCCTCACGGTGCAACGATCAACTCCGTAGTTTACTGTGTAATCTTCAGGAAACTGAATTTGTCGCCACAAAGAAGCAAATGAACTTCTCCTTCACCATAGCAAGCAGAGCTTCACAAAATTTCATTAGCATGTTATTCCTCATCCACCCTACAATCCGCATCTTGCACCTTCCGACTTCCATGTGTTTGAACCAACGAAATACGCACGCCATAGATAGTGGATGGTGGGGAGGCTCCTGGTGCACCAAGACGTTGGATCCGATGTCAACCAGTGAAGTGGTACTATGCACGGATACAGGGTCTCTCAGTAAGGTGGCATTGAACGGGAGCTATGTGGCCGAAAGAATGGGGTATAATACGATGTACTGGAGTCCTCGATAACACCAGTTTCCGGGAAAAAAATTTGTTGTACTTTTTAGTGAACGCCCCTCGTATTTGCATTCTCTTGATGGAAACGCATCTCTTAACAGGCTACGTTTCTAACGTTCTCTTCTCCCTCGCAGTATTACTAGTCTATAAAGCAGAAGTAGTTCAAAATTTGTACAACTACTACAATTATGGTTACCAGTCAAAGTATTTCTGAGAATATCATTTACATTCCTTTTATATCGTGATATTGGAAGCAATATTTATAAAAGGCTAAAAACAGAACACTCTTTAACTGAGGTACCGTTTCTTTTGTTACTACTGACTAAACAGCTTACAAGAAAGTCAGGCTACATACAATATTCGGGGAAGTGTGTTACGCCTCCAGTTTCCTCTCCTGACGCTAATCTGTGAGAAATATACAAAATTTATTTTGCTATGAGAAATAAATTTCAAAATTTAAATCAATAATCCCACACGTTAGCATCATATTATTGAATTTTATGAAAACAGTAAGCAAGAGAGGTAGCGAAGCTCATTATAATTATAAGTGTCAATTATAATGGTTTTAACTTCAGTCATTTAGGAGAAAAGTGTACCTGAATGATAAAAATTCGGGTTTCGGTAAATCGAAAAAGAAGATTTAAAATATTAGCATATTACTAAGCAGTTTTAGCACATTCGAACTGCATATTTCTGTTGGTCAACTGTTTCTTTATCCTCATTACTGTTTCTCTTAATTTTTTAAATCTATCCTATCCTCCCCGCTTCGGTTGTTCGCAGCCGATTAATAACAGGGCATAAACTGTATCCAGTCTAGATACCTAATGTTTTCACGTGAATCGTATACAGTAAACCATCATTGAAAGTTATTAATACATCCAGTACAATATCTTCAATGCTGCCAGACCGACAAATATAGTTTTCGGTATTTCCTCCCCTATGCATGTCTCGTTGGGATTCAGTGTGATATCATGGCGATATCTCCTAAGAAGATTGTATTTGCGGGTCCCTTTATTTAGGTTCAATTGCCTCCATAACATCAAGGTATGTTTGTGAGTGTATTGCATACCTGTTGAACCAAATGTTGTGCAGCCTATTATTCGGTGTTGCTTTGAAATGGTTGCCTCGGAACTTATGTTTGTGCTAAATTTCTTTATTATCGGCAGTTATAACACACAAAACACATACACTGAAATATAACACAATATTGACGACGAAGCATATGTGTTTCGAAGTCCAAGGGCAAGAAGAAAACAAATATATCATAAGATCCTTGTTGGCAGCTAAGCCACAGCTTTCAAGATATGACTGTACTTAGGTTCCGGTAGTCAGAACCTTCTACAATACACCTTTGTTTACGATCCACATCTAAAAGCTGAAAAGCAGAATGCATCAGGCATTAAGACGCAGTTTGAAATAATGACAGAGGGCAGTGTCGTCTGTGCGACGTTAGTTCAAACTAAATTTATGAACAAACGGAAAGCGAGAATGTCTATGAACTATACATTTTTGTAGTCGGCATGAAATGCTCTTTTCTATAGAGAAGAAAAAGATTTAAAAAAAAAAATTTTTGATCATATTTTACGAGGAGGTCGCTTTGAGTGATCGCCGTTTCTACTGCCTTGGGGTGGGGGTGGGGGTTGTTAGGGGGAGGAGACCAGACAGCGAGGTCATCGGTCTCATCGGATTAGGGAAGGATGTCGGCCGTGCCCTTTCAAAGGAACCATCCCGGCATTTGCCTGGAGCGATTTAGGGAAATCACGGAAAACCTAAATCAGGATGGCCGGACGCGGGATTGAACCGTCGTCCTCCCGAATTTTCTACTGCCTTGGTAAATTGTTTGACAGCAGTGTTGTCAATCACATGAGAAAAAAAACCTCTTAGAGACATTGTTCAAATAAAATTGGAGTAGAGTCGTGCTCTCTGTGTTTCTACATCAGTGTAATACGTTGCTAACCAATATGACGATTGCCCTCCAGCGTATACAGTAATTTCCATTTCCGTCAATGTGTTTACACGATAAATCTGTTACATGTGAACAGTACCAGTACGTAAATTATCTGCAAAAATCATTCTGAATGTTTGTTCTCACTCCTACTGCATTAATTTCAGAGTATTTCTGAACCGACCAGCGGTTGTTTCGAAACACATTCGCAAGACGGCTCGGCAGCGGAGGGGGCTGTGATTAATTTAGCCGTCCGAGGCCCGCTGTAATCCCGCGGCAGGCGCCCGGGGTGCCGGGGCGCCCACCACCCCTTTGTGTACACTCGCGCCCCCACCCGGTCCGCGCCCGCTCTGTTGCGCGGCCTCCGGCCAACTCCATTCTGCCCGCCATTGATAGCGCACTCCGCAATCAACTCCCATTCTCATTTAAAACATTCGCAATTTGCTCGGCACCCAGTGAATGCCGATCGCATCTGTCGGAAATTGTCACTTCGGAGAAGTCGCCGAAAGGCAAACAGTCATCGGCGTTTCTTTGAGTGCGTCGAGCTCATCCTGAAAGGGAAGGAAATTATTACGAGTGAGGGAAAGCCACGATAGCAACGTGCCGATATTCTAAAGCTCTGATTGAATTCGGTTTTCGACACTTAAATTGTGTTACTCGCTTGTTAAAAAAAGGGGAGTTTCCGTTACGGATAATCTGACAATAGGAATGACCATGATGCTGATTTCAGCGTGACTATCAGAGCCCTTTCAGAATAAACTACTTGGTGAGAATGAAGTCTCGCATCGTATGAAATCTTCTTGGGATAATGGACCGTGGATAAATAATTTTAACTTTAACCAGCGAGCATGAAACTTGGTGACGGTTATAGTTTTTTCTAATTGTTCACCCTTCAGTAAGACATATATTCCCAACGACGTATGACGTGCTGGCGACCTTGGCTGTAGAAGTTTCCATTTTGACATTTCAGAAAAAGCTGCACCTCAAAAATTACATCGTCATCATCCTGGAAATTCCTGCCACGCAGCCGGCTTGAGTGGGCGAGTGGTCCTAGGCGCTACAGTCTGCAACCGCGCGACAGCTACGGTCGCAGGTTTGAATCCTGCCTCGGGCATGGATGTGTGTGATGTCCTTAGGTTAGTTAGGTTTAAGTAGTTCCAAGTTCTAGGGGACTGATGACCTCAGAAGTTATGTCCCATAGTGCTCAGAGAAATTTGAACCATTTGAACCTGCCACGCAATGGTTTTTGCATACGAAAAGCAGGGAGAATCACTGGGTGTCCTGTCAGGAAAATACGTGGATGAAGCAAAATCTGAAGATCTAGAGAAGCAGTGGAGGAAAGATGGGTAAAGTGACCATCCTAAGGAGAATTTTGTTTTTCTTTTACATCATGCCACAGATACACTCATCTTCGGGGCTCAGTTCGGAGCGGTAAAAAAAAAAAAAAAAAAAAAATATATATATATATATATATATATATATATATATATATATGTGTGTGTGTGTGTGTGTGTGTGAAATCTTATGGGACTTAACTGCTGAGGTCATCAGTCCCTAAGTTTACACACTACTTAACCTAAATTATCCTAAGGACAAACACACACACATGCCCGAGGGAGGACTCGAACCTCCGCCGGGACCAGCCGCACAGTCTATGACTGCAGCGCCCTAGACCGTTCGGAGCGGGTCGCTGAAGACAATTCTACTCCCGTCAATGAGAGTTCAGGCTGAAGAAGTGTCTGGAGACACCCCAGACAAAGATGGGTAACAACCTGACTGTTGCCCGCATACGACCCGACAGCCATGACATGATCTGCGGCGCCACTTCATTGCATGATACGCCCATTTTAGTTGTCATCCGCGGCACCCTTACGGCACAGTGATACATCAACGATATAATACGCCCCATTTTGTTGGCCATCATGGCAACTCATATTGGGTTTACATTTCAGCAAGATGATGCCCACCTGCATACGGGGAGTGTTTCTACTGCTTGTTTTCGTGTGTACCAAACCATACCTTGATGAGAAAGGATGCCGAATCTCTCCCCAATTTAGAACGTTTGGAGCATTATGGGCAGGTCACTCCAACCAGCTCCTAAGTTCGATGCTCTGACGCGCCTATTGGCCAGAATTTTGCACGATATCCCTCAAGAAGACATCCAACAAGTCTATCGAGCAGTGCCAAGCCCAACAAGTGCTTGCATAAGGGCTGGAGATGGACAAGCACGATATTGAATTGCTTAATTTGTGAAGTTCTTTCTCTTGAATTAATCATACAGTTTTTCTGAAATTGTAATCATCTGTTTGTCTGTACATGTACATCACATCTACATTCCATCGTCGTGTTTCGGTGCTTACTGTTTTTCTTATTTTATTTATTTTTTATTTTTTGTAAGGGTGTATATTTCCAACTACGAGGGCTATCCACAAAGTACATTACGTTTTGGAATTAAAAATAAATAAAGTATTGGAAATTTTTTTTATTATATACAGATGAAAGCCACACTTAAATACTACTTTTTTACATAGTTGCCATTTAAATTAAGGCACTTATCGTAGCGATGGACGAGCTTGGAAATTCCTTCGTCGTAAAATTCGGTCGCCTGCGCCTTCAACCACGTGGTTACCTCTTCTTGAAGCTGTGCGTCGTCATCAAAACGCTGCATAGCCAACCACTTCTTCATTGCTGGGAATAAGTGGAAGTGGCTCGGTGCCAGGTCGGGACTGTACGGCGGATGAGGAAACAACTCCCACTTAAAAGATTCGAGAACTTCACGAGTGGCATTTGCCGTGTGGACCCGGGCGTAGTCGTGAATCAGCAAGATCTTTGAGCCCAACTTTCCCCTGCGCTTGTTTTGTATTGCTCTTCTGAGGTTGTGCAGAGTTTGGCAATACCTTTGAGAGTTGACTGTAGTGCCTCTTTCCAGGAAATCCACAAAAATCACCCCTTTTCTGTCCCAAAAGACAGTCGCCATCACTTCCTTGCCGACATTGTCTGCATGCATTTCTTGGGTTTTGGGGGAGAATTTGTGTGACCCCACTGCACTTACTGCAATTTTGTCTCGCTGTTCACATGCTTAACCCATGTTTCGTCACCAGTAACGATGCGATCGAGTAATGAGTTGCCATCTTTCTCGTAAGCGTTCAAAAACGTTAACGCTGCAGCCATTCGCTGATTTTTGTGAATCTCTGTCAAGATATTTGGTAGCCATATTGCACAAAACTTGTGGTAACCAAGCTTTTCGGTAATGATTTCGTGCAACAAACTTCGTGAAATTTGTGGAAAACTCATAGAGAGTTCCGTTAATATGAAATTACGGTTTTCACGGACCGCGGCATCGACTTTTTCGACAAGTTCGGCAGTCACTATGCTGGGTCTTCCACTTCGCTCTTCGTCGTGAACGTTAGTTCGGCCATTTTTAAATTTTATGACCCATTGACGCACTTCACCTTCAGTGATTATGTTGTCCCCATACACTTCACAAAGCTGCCGATAGATTTCTATCGGTGTACAGTTTTTTGCAGTCAGAAACCTTATTACAGCACCCACTTCACACTTCGCGGCATTTTCAATTAACGCTGACATTTCAAACTGTCACAGTAACTCAACGGAGTACAGCACGAACCTCTCACTAGTACGGCAGGATGCCGACTGAGCGGCGGAATGACATGACACCAAGATGGCCGCGCTAGCCGCACCCCTAATGGACACAAACGAAAACGTAATGTACTTTGTGGATAGCCCTCGTACGTATGGTGTGCTGGAGACCTTGTCTGTGAAAGTTTACTTTCTGCTAGTTCAGGAAAAGGTGCACCTCTAAGACTGAATCGTCATCATTCTGGAAATGCCTACCACGCACTACCAAGCAGTAGTTTCTTCATCCGAAGAATCACAGGGTACATTGTCAGGAGTATACGGCGGTGAGACACAGTTTTGTGGTTCAAACAAGCAGTAGGCGAAAGCTAGGTAACGTTGCCACCTTAAACAAAACTTAGCTTTTCTCCCACAAGCATACGAAATGTATCTGTACAAACCGCACATACTCTTTAGCTATAAAACCATTGTATTATTTTCAAATCTTCCTTCTGTAGTAGAAATGTGAGGTTCAGTGAAAGTCTGCAAAATGGCAACTTTGTCCAGTAGGTTCTGAGCACTATGGGACTTAAGGGGAGCCGGAGGTGATCAAATCCAAAAAATTACAATTTTTTTTGCCACCGAAAATTAATTGGAACATTCCTCTTTAACGTAAACTTTGAATTATTGTTCTACTCGCCCTAGGAGTGGAGTTATTACCATTTTCCCCCACGCCTACAGAGGAAATGGGCGGCCGCTGAATGCATCTAACACCCTCTCGTGACTTCCTGGCGAACTGCTTGGGATTTTCTCGGCCTGTTACGCATACAGCGCCTTATGTTACGCATACAGCGAGTGTGCAAGGGTTGGCTGCATTGTTTTCTGTGACAAATATTACCCGTATTTCCTTACAGCTTACTCCTATTTTCCTCAGAATTTCGAACATCTTGCTCCATTTAATATTGTCGTACACTTTTGTTCTGGTTACGATGCCACGTTTTAGTAACCGTGTATATAAGAAGAGGAAGAACGTAGGGAAAAGTTCCGCATTTTTACGCCATTTTACACTATAACTCACCATTTTATCGCCTGTTTTACCTTGTTTCTTTCTTCTTCCTTTATTTAAAAAAAGTCTGTAGGCTGTAGAGCAGCGTAGTAAGCTGCTGCCAGCCCGCCCCCTTCGGGGGGAATTGAAAATCAATAAAGAAAAAAAAAGTAGGGAAAAGGAAATTAACACTAATACCAAGTTGCGATACTACAATGAATAAGAGCGCGGAACATCGTCTCTTTGCTGTTTACCGTTTCGAATTAGTTCAGTGTTGCGCCTGTTGTTGGTAGTGCAAATGGTTCAAATGGCTCTGAGCACTATGGGACTCAACATCTTAGGTCATAAGTCCCCTAGAACTTAGAACTACTTAAACCTAACTAACCTAAGGACATCACACACACCCATGCCCGAGGCAGGATTCGAATCTGCGACCGTAGCAGTCCCGCGGTTCCGGACTGCAGCGCCAGAACCGCTAGACCACCGCGGCCGGCGTTGTTGGTAGTATTATACTTCTTGTGTAAAGCGGGTAATATGTAGCATGTACAAGAATCAGGAGGGAACAATAAAACCAATTTTTCATGACTTAGCACAGCCAGAATTGTTACACAAATGTCTACACGGAAAGACGCAGAATCCTAATGAGAGCGTAAACAATTTGATTTGGAAATTGATTCCTAAAAGGGTGTTTGTAACCATAAAAACACTGCACTTTGGCATTTATGATGCAATAGCAACCTACAACCAAGGGAACAGTGTGAAGTGTGAAGTTCTGAAGGCATTAGGATTTACAGCTGGGGTGAACACTGTACGAGCACTAAGAAATATTGACAGAGAAAGGATAAGAGGAGCAGAAAGAAGAGAAAGGCATATGAAGTATGATGGAACAACAGGCCAGAAAAGAAGACAGAAGAGGAAGCTTTTGGAGCATGAAGAAGAAGACCCTGATAATCCATCCTATAGTGCAGGAATGTATTGAGAAACTTTGATAGCCATTTCCTGTAAATTAGAACTTTTCGAATATAAGGAACATTTTCTCAAAATCCACTCAAGCTAGGGAGATGAAACTTTTATACAGCACTCCTAGTGGTCAAACTTACTTTGTATCACAGCCATTTGCAATATGTTCAGTAGTTTCATTTTAGTTTTATTATAAAGCAATTATTTGTAAAAAAAATTGGGTCATTAATAAAAAAAATAATTGGAAGGAAACAAGAAAAGATACTCCAAAACCCCTCTGTCATAACTGCAATACTAATCCACTCTATATGTAAAAAAAATTCAAATTTTTCTATTTGGTAGTTTATTCAGAAATGTTCCTCAAACTTAGTGATTTTAACATGGGCAGCATAGGCACCTCCGGCTCCCCTTAACTTCTGAGGTCATCAGTCCCCTAGAACTTAGAACTACTAAAACCTAACATAAGGACATCACACACATCCATGCCCGAGGCAGGATTCGAACCCGCGACCGTAGCGGTCGCGCGGTTCCAGACTCTAGCGCCTGGAACCGCTCGTCCACACCGGCCGGCTGTCCAGTAGGTAGCGCAGATTTGGCTGAGACAGAAAAGCTTATGTTTGGCTACCTTTTTCTAAACTGTGTCACCCAAACCTTGCCTGTTATCTTTGTCTCTTCGTTGAATGGCTGTGGTAGACTAGTCCACTCAGCAAGCTGAAATGTCTAGTAGCGTAAATCAGTTACTGATATGCGATAATATCTTTGTTCAATGTCAAGAATATGGTTAAGGAGTTATTATTCTTGGTTTTGGTTGAATACACATCTAACATTCGCAAGAATCTTCTTGCCTTCAATAACATCACATGTTTAAGAATTCGTCTTTTAAGCATGTTTCTTGAGATAGTGAATTGTTTGCCTGCTGTAACAAACGGTATCTTTAATTTTGTTACAGCATCCTATGCGGGTGGCATAGCTTCAGAATCTCATGATCGTTATAGTAATATTCTTAAATAATGTGATGGCCTCTTAATATACACCTATAATAACAGAACAAAGCTTTTCACCAAGTTGTTAGTACACTAATGTCTTTATGTAATTATTTTTGAAACAGTATTGCCTTATTATCTCCCGCAACAAGGGCTGGGAGAGCGGTGTGTTGACCACATGCTCCTCCATAGCTGAATTCATGTAGCCTACCGAGTGAGGATGACATGGTGGTCGGTCGGTACCATTGGGCTTTCCGAGACCTTTTCATAGTTCTAGTTTTATCTTATTATCAATTCAGTTGCCTTAAAATAAGGTAAACAAGCTCAATGTACGAAAAATTAATCATCCATAAGGAAATCATTAGAAGAATGATTAAATATCGTATAATTCCGCCCATTGACTTGATAACCACTTGGATTCGGTTACGTACATCACATCCAATCTAAGCCACGTTGCTGCTGTCGTCTTTATGTGCCTGTGTGAAGAATGGCACCTTGTGACGGGACCGACTCCAAATGTTTATTCCTTGCACTTGCCGTCGCAATATATTCTCACTAACGGGTTGGTATGGACCTCCATTGACTGCCTGTAGAAATTCCTGTCGAGTTTGGAAGCGATTTTTATTCACAAACCGTGAAATGTGTCCCCGGTCGCTCTGGATGAGGATCTTTTTTCGACCACAATTCTGAAGTAGTGTTTCGTGGCCACGCGTGATACACGAGTACTTGTATACACGCTGAACACTCCGTTGCGAAACACCAACAAACAGAGCAGCTGCAGACACCGTACGGTCGGCTTAAAACATACACGGTGACAATTACTGAACTATATGGAATCATCGTAAATTAGTTACAAACTGCGGCGTGCACACACTTTATTCAAGATGTAAACATCGCTACGGATATTCGGATTTAGGTTATAGCGTGTTCGATATGCATACAGTAATTGGCGATGATGTGGTGCATACGAATAGCGAAATTCTGCATGATCCGCTGAAGTGTCGGAACATCGATGCTGTCGTTGACCTGAACGGCTGTTGTCAACTCAGCAATGGTTCTGGCTTTATTGCTGTACATCTTGTCTTTAATATAACCCACAAAAAGCAGTCGCGTGTGTTCAGATCCGGAGAATACGGCGGTTAATAGAGGGCCAGGCCAGTGGCCTCTGGGTACCCCAGAGCCGGATTGTGGTCCCCAAAGTGCTCCTCCAGGACACCAAAGCCTCTCCTTTTTCGATGGGGTCGACCTTCGTCTTCATGAATCACATCTTGTCGAAATGAGGTTCACATTGGATAATGGGGATGAAATCATCTTTCAAAACCTTCGCGTACCGTTCGGTAGTCATCGTCCTATCAAATGGTTCAAATGGCTCTGAGCACTATGGGACTAAACTTCTAAGGTCATCAGTCCCCTAGAACATAGAACTACTTAAACCTAAGTAACCTAAGGACATCACACACATCCATGCCCGAGGCAGGATTCGAACCTGCGACCGTAGCGGTCTCGCGGTTCCAGACTCTAATGCCTAGAACCGCACGGCCACTCCGGCGGCATCGTTCTATCAAGGAATAACCCACCGATTATTCCGTGACTGGACATTGCACACCACGCAGTCACTCGTTGAGGAAGAAGAGACTTCTCGATCGCGAAATGTGGATTCTCAGTCCCCCAAATGCGTCAATTTTGCTTACTGACGAACCCATCGAAATGAAAGTGGGCTTCGTCGCGAAACCAAACCATACTGCGCATATTAATTTCCATCATCCCCGCGGGCAACACTGCAGTTTGAAACGCAAATCCGTTCAGAACTTGTGACAATTTTATTTCGTATACTTCAGTAAGTAAATGTCAGCCTTATGCTGTCGAAAAAGTAGTGCGCGAGCGGTTGAGCATGTGACACGATAGCTGCTCATCTGTAAAGGCTTAACGATTTACCTGTGTGTGCGCACTGGGTTGATTAATTTTTTGTCGGGTGCATTCACGTTACGAAATATACGTTCTGGATAAGGGGCAATTCATAAACAGTGGTAAATGGAAACGCCGTGTGGCTAGGGCCTCCCATCGGGTAGACTGTTCGCCTGGTGCAAGTCTTTAGATTTGACGCCACTTCGGCGATTTGCGCGTCGGTGGGGATGAAATGATGATGATAAGGACACCACAACACCCAGTCCCTTAACGGAGAAAATCTTCGACCCAGCCCGGAATCGAACCCTGGCCGTTAGGTTTTACAGTCCGTCGCACTGACCACTCAGCTACCAGGGGCGGACGACACGTGGATACGAAGGCTAAAACATAAGGTTTCGCCAGCATTTTAGCAATTAATTGCCGCAATCTGTGTAGAGCGGAAATCGATAACGGGCTAAGTGCCAAAAAAAATTTTTGTTGAGTTAGACCCAGAAAGCAGAGTTAAGTTCCGTTGCTGACCGCTATGATTCTTTCGAGTAGTGCATACAAGTCCGACAGATAGCATAAGCGGTATGTGGCGGCCCACTGATGAGGCTAAAGCGAGCTGGGTGCCGCAAAGCTCTGTAATTGTTTGCAGCGCGTGGCAGAAAATGTTCAAATGGGTGTGAAATCTTATGGGTCTTAACTGCTAAGGTCATCAGTCCCTAAGCTTACACACTACTTAACCTAAATTATCCTAAGGACAAACACACACACCCATGCCCGAGGGAGGACTCGAACCTCCGTCGCGTAGCAGAGCCCAGATTGAAAAATGTGAGGCTGGAAAAGCGTTAGAGTGTCAAGCACTCAACGACCTTGTAAAACTTATGGAGAATGAAACACCTAACAGTCCATTTGCGGTTACTATGCTCCAGTCTAACCCTGAAAGAGTGGTTCGGTGTGGGGCGGCGGAGGGGTGAAGTGGACTGCGGTAGTCGTCGTGGGGTTGTGGACCACTGAGGCTGCGGCGGGGACGGAGCCTCTCCGTTGTTTCAAGGCCCCCGGTTAACATACAGTACAACAGAATACAATACAATGCTACAGCGTGAGGAGGTTTTTATTTTAAAAAAGCAGCCGATACATATTTCACACATCTAAAAAAGTATTTAAAAATGCAATTGAATTCAAGTAAAAAAAAATTGCACCTGGTGTCGTCAAGACGAGAACAATGTTTAAAGAACTAGAAGACTGGGGCACCTACAAGGTTTTCAAAACAGGGATTACCATCGACATAATGAAGAACTTTGTTTTACCGTCACAACAATGCAAGAACAACTTGACAGCTGAAAAGAGAAAGGATCAACAAGAGAAACTACATAATACTTATATACATATGGTGTCTGTCCTTTCGGACATGTCCGAAAGAACAAACACCATGTCCATATAAGTATATAGTTCTGGCAACACTGGCCATGTCCTTCTTCTCCTGTGCGGATGCACACATATTCCCCGAACTCTTACGGGACTCGGTAAGAGTGTTTTACACAAGTAATGAGTGTGTTGGGGTGGGAGATTACGAATGTAGGGTGTGGCCATATAAGGCGAGAAAGTGAGTCTTGCGGGGGGCGTGCGTGAGATAGTCCCTGCAGTCGCACTATCCTCTGTGCCCTCGGTGTCTCAGATGGATAGAGCGTCTGCCATATAAGCAGGACGTCCCCGTCGGGGCACACATTTTCACCTGTCCCCGTTGATATATATCAACGCCCGTTAGCAGCTGAAGTTATAAATACACTCCTGGAAATGGAAAAAAGAACACATTGACACCGGTGTGTCAGACCCACCATACTTGCTCCGGACACTGCGAGAGGGCTGTACAAGCAATGATCACACGCACGGCACAGCGGACACACCAGGAACCGCGGTGTTGGCCGTCGAATGGCGCTAGCTGCGCAGCATTTGTGCACCGCCGCCGTCAGTGTCAGCCAGTTTGCCGTGGCATACGGAGCTCCATCGCAGTCTTTAACACTGGTAGCATGCCGCGACAGCGTGGACGTGAACCGTATGTGCAGTTGACGGACTTTGAGCGAGGGCGTATAGTGGGCATGCGGGAGGCCGGGTGGACGTACCGCCGAATTGCTCAACACGTGGGGCGTGAGGTCTCCACAGTACATCGATGTTGTCGCCAGTGGTCGGCGGAAGGTGCACGTGCCCGTCGACCTGGGACCGGACCGCAGCGACGCACGGATGCACGCCAAGACCGTAGGATCCTACGCAGTGCCGTAGGGGACCGCACCGCCACTTCCCAGCAAATTAGGGACACTGTTGCTCCTGGGGTATCGGCGAGGACCATTCGCAACCGTCTCCATGAAGCTGGGCTACGGTCCCGCACACCGTTAGGCCGTCTTCCGCTCACGCCCCAACATCGTGTAGCCCGCCTCCAGTGGTGTCGCGACAGGCGTGAATGGTGGGACGAATGGAGACTACAGCAAATTAGGGACACTGTTGCTCCTGGGGTATCGGCGAGGACCATTCGCAACCGTCTCCATGAAGCTGGGCTACGGTCCCGCACACCGTTAGGCCGTCTTCCGCTCACGCCCCAACATCGTGTAGCCCGCCTCCAGTGGTGTCGCGACAGGCGTGAATGGAGGGACGAATGGAGACGTGTCGTCTTCAGCGATGAGAGTCGCTTCTGCCTTGGTGCCAATGATGGTCGTATGCGTGTTTGGCGCCGTGCAGGTGAGCGCCACAATCAGGACTGCATACGACCGAGGCACACAGGGCCAACACCCGGCATCATGGTGTGGGGAGCGATCTCCTACACTGGCCGTACACCACTGGTGATCGTCGAGGGGACACTGAATAGTGCACGGTACATCCAAACCGTCATCGAACCCATCGTTCTACCATTCCTAGACCGGCAAGGGAACTTGCTGTTCCAACAGGACAATGCACGTCCGCATGTATCCCGTGCCACCCAACGTGCTCTAGAAGGTGTAAGTCAACTACCCTGGCCAGCAAGATCTCCGGATCTGTCCCCCATTGAGCATGTTTGGGACTGGATAAAGCGTCGTCTCACGCGGTCTGCACGTCCAGCACGAACGCTGGTCCAACTGAGGCGCCAGGTGGAAATGGCATGGCAAGCCGTTGCACAGGACTACATCCAGCATCTCTACGATCGTCTCCATGGGAGAATAGCAGCCTGCATTGCTGCGAAAGGTGGATATACACTGTACTAGTGCCGACATTGTGCATGCTCTGTTGCCTGTGTCTATGTGCCTGTGGTTCTGTCAGTGTGATCATGTGATGTATCTGACCCCAGGAATGTGTCAATAAAGTTTCCCCTTCCTGGGACAATGAATTCACGGTGTTCTTATTTCAATTTCCAGGAGTGTATATTCTAAAAAAGATGCTACAGTGTTTCAAAGTAGCTAAGAGAACATTTTTCGAACATTTAATCGATTAAAATTACTTTGTGCCCTAGTAAATTAAAAGAAGGATTTAATAAACTTTAATCATAAGATAGTGCATCTGTAAAATGTATGCCGGCCGAAGTGGCCGAGCGGTTCTAGGCGCTAGAGTCTGGAACCGCGCGACCGCTATGGTCGCAGGTTCGAATCCTGCCTCGGGCATGGATGTGTGTGATGTCCTTAGGTTATTTACGTTTAAGTAGTTCTAAGTTCTAGGGGACTGATGACCTCAGCAGTTAAGTCCCATAGTGCTCAGAGCCATTTTTTTTCAACTTATGGTAGTACTCCTCTCGATAACTTCTCATATTAGACGCCCATCTTAGCCGTTACTCTTAACTGGGCAATGAGCGAGAAAGTACTGTTATATTAACACAATAGAGCGGATTGAAATCCTCGATCTACCTTAATTTATGTTTACAGTGGTTTCCCTCAATTATTCTAGCCAGGTGAGACCTGAAGCTAGGACCACATTCGATCTCTATCCTTGTCAATTCTGAACCTGTATTAACACCGCTATGGCCGACGCCTCATATCCGCATATTGTTAAGAGCCTGGTGATATTTCTTATGGACCGAAATTCGAGATTTCTAAACAGAACCTCCTTTAACCCAATCGCAAAAGTTATAATTTTCCTTAAATGTTACTTGTACTAAGCATCTTGGGTTTCATTTCTGTAGGTGTGTGTTGCTGTCAAGAATTCACCATTTTACACGTTCATAATTCTTTATTAATAGCCAGTATAACTGGACATTCAGTTTTTGTTAGTGTCCTTATCTACACGAATGTTCTTTTATTGTTTTAATTGGAACGGAGTGAAGCAGTGTATTGGGTAGAAGGCACTGAGCTCGCATAGTAGAAGACTGATATTTGAATCTTGAGGTTTTCCTTAGTTATATCGGTTGAGGCAAGTGTGGGTAGACAGAGACATGCTGTATTTCTTTCCAAATCATGATTTACTCCGCAATTCTCATCGAAGAGACGTTAAGAATTAATCTTCCTCCCTTTCTGTACGTGAGTCTGCTATCGCGAAAGCCCTTTACTGGTGGCATAAATACCTGTCGTTGTGAATGATATTTGGTGCTTTGAAGTGTCGTAACTGCTACCTCTTGGGTTCGATAGATATCGGAATAAAGACAGACTAGCACAACGGATTAGTTCTCATTCCCAAGACACAATTATTACATTTGTCAGCTACGAACTTGAGGGTAACGTGAAGCCCTATTATATATATATATATATATATATATATATATATATATATATATATATATATAATTGTATGTGAAATCTTATGGGACTTAACTGCTAAGGTCATCAGTCCCTAAGCTTACACACTACTTAACCTAAATTATCCTAAGGACAAACAAACACACCCACGCCTGAGGGAGGACTCGAACCTCCGCCGGGATCAGCCGTACAGCCCATGACTGCAGCGCCTAAGACGCTCGGCTAATTCCGCGCGGCGAAGCCCTATTTCGTCAATGACTGCACAGCACTACGGATTTTCTCCTTGTAACAACTGCCTAGAGGAAGGCATTATGCTCATCACAGTCTGGAATTGAACTCTTAGAAGTAGTTTGTTCCATGGAATACTACGGTCGAACATTGATGGTAAACAGAACAGCTGGGAGGTTTACGTGGCTCTGCGGCCTTGCTTCTGTTATACTCTGGTTCTGAGAAATTATAACGAGAGTAGTTCATCAGGGAGATAAATGTTATTTTAATAATGTCATAAAAAAAAAGAAAAAAGAAAAACGAACTGAATGGAGCAGTGAGACGCAAATTAATATAATAATTTCATACAAAACTTCTTTGGGATAATATGTCGAGGTCAACAAAGCTCTTCTCATTCCAAAAGCTGATTTGTGCACCACAGTAGTTCCCTTCTTGTGGTTCTATTGGAAGTGCTTCTCAAACCTTTTGACTGGCTTACCTAGCTAGGACGGACTGTGTATTCAACCCTGTATCTTGAGATTTGTAATCGGACACTCCCACACTGAATATTTGATCACGACAACCATCACCACCATAGCCATCACCGTCATCATCATAAATAACCAGTTGATGACCACAGCTGTAAAAAAGCCTTCTGCAGACTTCTCTATATATTACTGTCTTTAGCTTTATGGCCATAATGCTCCTGCACGCGTTTTGGTATCAACTACCTACCTTCCATTACGTCGTACGTCGCCATCTTGTTGTTCGGCAGCTAGACGTAACGCAGATACAGTTATAGATGACTATAGGGAGATGAATTACTGAGTTGGCTGCAAATAAAATGTCTCCCTGAAGAAGCGAGAAAAGTGTGCACATAAAGCAAGCTGCAAAGGTGAAATACGCAGGTGCACGAGATTTTACGTTCGCTCTAACGACAGATGATTCAGGCGTTCTCTGTAAAACAATATCAATAGCACGTACCATTCGGTGCACGTGCTACGCGTATGTTCCTAGGTGAGGAACTTTCATGTTTTGCTACAACATTCTCACAACGGCAGGCCCGTATGTTTCTTCGTCGACTGAGCCGGAACCACGCACCAGCGAAGTCACTACAATCGGATGTGAGAAGAATGAGAAATTTAAAATTTAAAGTCCCCTTTGTTTTGTTTATATTTAACCGCGCTCGGTATTAAAAATGCACAGAAGAGTGAAGCTGGCGTTTGCTTTTTGTTCTTTTTCTCCCCCATTCCTCTCCCTCGCCGCTCCGCCGACAGCTTGGCAGCTCAGATTTAAGGTGCGGGGGAGGGGGGGGGGGAACAGGGAGAGTCGGAGGGGGAGGGGGAGGTCCACGGCTTTATGAGGGCGAGAGAAAGGAGTCGGTGTGCGGCGGAGGGTAGGCAGAGCTTGAAAAGCGGCCGGCCGCTGAATGGGCGCGCGGTTCTGTTTCCCGCTCGGCAGCCACAGTCCAGATGCGAGGTAAACAGAGGACGCAGCGCCGCGCTGCGGGCTTTTGGGCTGCAGAAGTAGCAGACCCACAGCCGTACCCACACCTAAGCCCAGGGCCAGAGCACTAGCGCCCTCGCAATGAAGTTGGCCGGAGCGCGCAGGCCGAATATCGATGAGCCTCCGCGTCTTCTTACTGCCACGCCGCCTTCGTGTGTGTTCCCAGTCCGCACGTCAATGTCTTCTTCTTCTTCTTCTTTTTTTTTTTTTTCAAGCCTCTCGTTTGCGCAGCGATTATGCGAAAAATGCACCCGGGCACTTACCTTATGAAGAGAGATCCATTCCGGAAGACGTCGAGCATTCAAAGAAACACCATTTCCTTTCATTTGAAGTCCTGTGGAGAAAAAAACTCACACGAAGTGTTTGAAATTGCTTGATAAAGTACTCTTCTCTTGTTGTTGTTGTTGTTGCTGTCTCTTCTTCTGCGGTATCGCGTTAAAGAAGGTTACAATCTCATCCCACTAAAAGTTCGCACTGTTTGTTTTGAAGCGTTGCAGCTTTAGAACTGGTACGACGCGATTGCGTCACTCTCCACCTCTGATGTATGTCGTAACAGTGAAGTGGAGTGTGTGTGCCAGTGTGTTGTAATCAGTAGGCTCAGTGGTATGCGTTGGTGTCAGGGCGTGACGGAAAGGTGCTACCATGTTTGGACGTGGTGTAGTGACGCAACTGAGGTGACACTTGTCATCGATAAGCGATATGCACATACGAGGTGCGGCTAGAAAAAAACCGGACTGATGCTGGAAAAAACATTTATTTACAATTATTTACAATTTCATGTTATCTCCTTCAATGTACTCTCCTCCTCGGTCTCTACACCGCTCCATACGAATTTTCCACTGTTCATAGCAATGCTGCAGATCATTTTCGGTAAGTCCATACATTACTTCCGTCGCTTTTTCTTTTACTGCTTCAACAGTCTCAAATCTAGTTCCTTTCAAAGCTGACTTGACTTTAGGGAAAAGAAAAAAGTCACAGGGGGCCAAATCAGGTGAGTAGGGTGGATGATCTAAGATGGGAATGTTGTGTTTTGCCAAAAACGTCTTCACTGACAACGCACTGTGAGCTGGGGCATTGTCTTGGTGAAGGATCCATGACTTTTTTCTCCACAAATCGTTCCGTTTTCTCCGTACTCGCTCACGTAGGGTAGCCAGGACGCTAATGTAGTAATGCTGATTCACTGTTTGTCCCTCTGGTACCCAATCAATGTGCACAATCCCTTTGATGTCAAAAAAAAAAAAAAACAATCATCATTGCCTTGAATTTCGATTTTGACATTCGTGCTTTTTTTTGTCGTGGAGAACCAGGAGTTTCCAATGCATCGATTGGCGTTTAGTTTCGGGATCGTTAAGTAAAAAACCACGAATCATCGCAAGTAATAACATTTTGTAAGAAGGTGGGATCACTTTCAATGTTTTCCAGGATGTCAGAACAAATCATTCTTCGGCGTTCCTTCTGTTCAATTGTGAGACACTTTGGAACCATTTTTGAACACACTTTGTTCATGTTGAAACTTTCATGAAGAATCTGCCTAACACTTACCTTGTCAACTCCTGTTAACTCAGACACTGCTCTGATTGTTAAACGGCGATCTTGTCGAACAAGTTTACCGATTTTTTCAATGTTTCCATCAGTTTTTGCGAGTGTCATCACTGGTGTCTTCGTGGCCATCTTTAAATCGTTTAAACCACTCAAACACTTGTGTTCGCGATAAACAATCATCGCCGTACACTTGTTGTAACATTACAAACGTTTCACTTGCAGATTTTCCTAGTTTGAAACAAAATTTGATGTTAACACGCTGTTCTTTCTGTACACTCAACATTTTCCGACGCACAGACAAAACGTCAACTATTTAAAACAGACGCCACGGGCAGACTGAGTGCAGGAGGCAGATGAAACTCGAGCAATAGGCGGAGCGAGAGTCACGTGACAGGCCACGCGACTTTGAGCCTTATTGCATTCGTTTTATTGTTTCACCAGTACTAGTCCGGTTTTTTTCTAGCCACACCTCGTATACAGATGGCGATAGTATTGCGTACACAAGGTATGAAAGAGCAGTGCACTGGCGCGACTGTCATTAGTGGTCAGGTGATTCCTGTGATTGCGGTTGCACGACCGGAATTAAGAGACGTTGAATGCGGAATGGCAGTTGGAGCTAGACACAAGGGGCATTCCATTTCGGAAATCATTAACGAATTCAGTATTCGGAGAACCACAGTGTCAAGAGTGTGCCGAGAATACCAAGTTTCAGCCATTATTTATCACCATGGACAACTCAGTGGCCGACGGCCTTCACTTAACGACCGAGAACAGCAGCGGTTACATAGACTTATCAGTGCTAACTCCGTCTCTAATGACCTCGTTGTCGACGGGACGTTAAACACTAACCACCACCACCACCATCAGTGCTAACAGACAAGCAATCACTGTGGGACGTATGATGAGCGTATCTGTTAGGACAGTGTGACAAAATTTTGCGTTAATGTACTGCTACGGCAGCAGACGACCGACGCGAGTGCCTTTGCCTTGCAGCACGACATCGCCTACAGCGCCTTTCCTGGGCTCGTGACCATATCGGTGGGACCCTAGAAGACTGGAAAACCGTCGCCTGGTCGGATGAGACCCAATGTCAGTTGGTAAGACCAGATGGTACGATTCGAGTGTGGCGCAAACCCTACGAAGCCGTGGACCAAACTTGTCAACAAGGTATGTACAAGCTAGTGGTGGCTCCGTAATGGTGTCGGCTGTTTGCATGGAATGGACTGGGTCCTCTGATTGCACTGAACCGATCATTGATTGAAAATGGTTACATTCAACTATTTGGAGATTGCCGATTCATGGACTTCATTTTCCAAGAGAGCGATGGTATTTTTATAAATGGCAATGTGGCATGTCACTTCTTCGTGATTGCTTTGACGAACATTCTCGTCGATTCGAGCGAATGGACATAAATCCCATCGAACAGTTATGCAACGTCATGGACAGATCAGTATGTACACAGCATCCTGCATCAGCAACACCTCCGCGATTATAGATGGCTACAGAGGCAGCTGAAAGGTCTCTGTTGGATTCCTTTCATGTTCATTTCTGAAATTTGTTGTCATTTACGGCGTAAATTCCTCTTCTAAATTTACTGTGGCGTTTCTGACTATCTGGGAGGAGACTGAGTAGTCTACACTTTAAAACACGGTTAATATGTAATTCATGTCACAGTCTCATACGGAACCTACATCCGCTTTCTTTTTTATGCTGTATATGATAAGATACTGTCATCCCCCTTCCCTTCTGTGTGAGAGGATGAATGAGCAAATGTATTTCTAGTTGCATGCTGGATGGTAGCAGACAAGCCTGTCTGCTAGAGAACAGTAGGACCAACGTCGGAACAGGTAGCTACGCTTTCTAAAAGCAATGAGGTTTCTATCCTTAGTATGGTCCTGTCCGTCCCTTGTCATGTTGGTATAGGAAGCTGACTCTCTGGTCACTTCCGTTTGTATTTGTGAGACACCCCTCAGGAAGGGACCAGGGCAGTCTGTCCGCGGCGAGCGTCTGAAGTGGTAAGATCTCTGGCTAAGCGCGTGTCTGCTAAGTCCGTAGGACAATGGATTTCTTAAGTTCAGCATAACTGAAAATTTAGCTCTAAAATATCTAATGTTATCTTAAATTGCAACGCAGTGTAATTCGAGTGTGAAGTTCAGAATATATTCCGGTAGTTGCTTTGTCACTACTTTGTGAGTAAAGTGGAACCACGTGTTGATCAGTAACTCCAACTAGCAGCATCAATCTTAAATGCGAATGTGCGTGAGATTATAACGTCTCGTCTTGACAATATTTTTCAATATAGCAACTTCTCTTTATGTTCAACCCACATGGGGTGTACTTTGTGAGACCAGTACCACGTGCTTATACAATTGTTTGACCCATCAGGTTAATAGTAAGACGTTAGTAACCAGTTCGAGGTTTTTGTTTGGCAAATTGCGTTTCGATGTAATTTATTTTAATTATCAAAATTATTGTGGAGTTACACTCTTTGTTCAAAATGGTTCAAATGGCTCTGAGCACTATGGGACTCAACTGCTGTGGTCATCAGTCCCCTAGAACTTAGAACTACTTAAACCTAACTAACCTAAGGACATCACACACAGCCATGCCCGAGGCAGGATTCGAACCTGCGACCGTAGCAGTCGCACGGTTCCGGACTGCGCGCCTAGAACCGCGAGACCACCGCGGCCGGCTGCACTCTTTGTGTAAACCAAGTTGACCACGTGAAGCATGTGGTGTAATCATCAAAGTAGCCCTCAGTTATTCTTTTCGGGAAGATTTCACAGAGAGTTAGTATGAATTTAGTATACCAGTGTGTGGTAATTACATGACGGACGGGATTGCGCTGCGAACGTAACTTCTTTGGGGGAAAATTGAATCGGTTGGTTATGGTTAATTTCCTCTTGCATATGTTTCAACGTTCTTCGTGTGTTATTTTATGAATGCAGTGTTGTATGTAGTCTCCCAATCTTGGCTCCCTATTTGATGTGTTCCGTAAGATTACAAACTCACATTTACACAATCCCAAATAAGGCACCAGCTTAGTTATGACTCAAGTTCAATATGCTGAAATTTCAATGATCAATGTTAAAATAAATTTACAAATATAAACTGATTTATTTCTTTTTATTTAAATTCTCTTATATATATATATATATATATATATATATATATATATATATATATATATATATATATATCACCGGTTGTCGTATGACTATCTATTAAAAGATTATAATTAATGTTAGTCTGGTTGGGAATTTGGTAAGCTAGACTGGATACCTGGTGAAAAAGTTGCGCAGTAATGCAAGTTTAACTTCCCCAGACAGCTCACAGCTTTTAAACCGCTTTCATTGTCTATCAGCACCGCTTTCATAGCAAATTAAAGCAACAACGCTACACAGCATGCTTCAAGATGTCTGGAGACGACTTCCAACGACTTGTTGAGTCCATACCACGTTCAGTTTCTGCACTACGTCGGGCAACGGGAGGTCGCAGAGTAATTAAGAAGTGGCAGGCGAAATATTAGCGTTTCTGTCAGATGAGTCTGTGGAATGTGTGGTGCTCGACTATGCGGACAATGTACAGTGTATGTGATCAAAAGTATCCGGACACCTGGATGAAAATGACTCAAGTTCGTGGCGCCATCCATCGGTAATGCTAGAATTCAGTATGGTGTTGGCCCACCCTTAGCCTTGATGACAGCTTCCACTCTTGGAGGCATACGTTCAATCAGGTGCTGGAAGGTTTCTTGGGGAATGGCAGCCCATTCTTCACGGGGTGCTGCCCCGAGGAGAGATATCGATGTCGGTCGGCGAGGCCAGCCACGAAGTCGGCGTTTCAAAACATCCCAAAGGTGCTCTATTGGATTCAGGTCAGGCCAGTCCATTACAGGGATGTTATTGTCGTGTAACCTCACCACCATAGGCCGTGCATTATGAACAGATGCTCGATCGTGTTGAAAGATGCAATCGCCATCCCCGAATTGCTTCAACAATCGGAAGCAAGAAGGTGCTTAAACATCAGTGTAGGGCTGCGATGTGATAGTGCCATCAAAACAACAAGGGTTGCAAGCCACCTCCATGAAAAAGACAACACCATAACACCACCGCCTCCGAATTTTACTGTTGGTACCGCACATGCTGGCAGATAACGTTCGCCGGTCGGTGTGGCCGAGCGGTTCTAGGAGTTTCAGTCTGGAACCGCGCGACCGCTACGGTCGCAGATTCGAATCCTGCCTCGGGCATGGATGTATGTGATGTCCTTAGGTTGGCTAGGTTTAAGTAGTTCTAAGTTATAGGGGATTGATGATCTCAGATGTTAAGTCCCATAGTGCTCAGAGCCATTTGAACCATTTGATGACGTTCACTTGGCATCAGCCATATCTACACCCTGCCTGTACCGTGATTCGACACCCCACACAACGTTTTTCGACTGTTCAATCATCCAATGTTTATGCTCCTTACACCAAGCGCGACGTCGTTTGGCATTTACCGGCGTGATGTGTGGCTTATGAGCAGCCGCTCGACCATGAAATATTTCTCAACTTCCGCCTAATTGTCATAGTACTTGCAGTGGATCTTGATGCAGTTTGAAGTTCCTGTGGGATGGTCCGGATAGATGTCTGCCTACTGCCACATTACGACCCTCTTCAACTGTCGGCGGTCTCTGTCAGTCAACAGACGAGGTCGCCCTGTACGCTTTTGTGGTGTACGTGTCCCTGCACGTTTCCACTTCGCTATGACATCAGAAGCCTAGGGATGTTTAGGAGTTTGGAAACCTTGCGTACAGACGTGTGACACAAGTGACACCCAATCACCTGACCAAGTTCGATGTCCGTGAGTTCCGCGGAGCTCACGATTTTGCTCTCTCACGATGTCCAATGACATATATGAGTATGGACTACCTGGCAGTAGGTGGCAGCACAATGCACCTAATAGGAAAAACGTATGTTTTTGGGGGTGTCCGGATACTTCTGATCACATACTGTAGATGAGGAGCATAATGATGACGATAAGTGCTTAACAAGTGAAAGTGACATTGAAACAGTTGTCAAGCCATGTAGTTCACATCCTTGTCAGACAGGGAGCCACAAATCCCTTCTCAATTTAAGCGTAGTAAAGGACAATCGTTGTCCAAGGAGCGGGATCTAAATATAATTATTTGCATGGAAGTTCATCCGCATCATAATAAAAGAACAGTTATGAACAGGTTTCGAATAAGTCCTTAGCAATATGACCGTGTAGTGCATAAAAAAACTACGGTTATTCAAGGGAGGACAAGAAGCTTTTGTTACAAAAACTGGTGTTTGCGCGTTTCAAGGATGCTCATTACAGGATGTACATCATAGTGACCTACGACGTTATGCACATCAAATTGGATGAGACGTAGATTACAATGATTTTAAGGGAAGCAGTGGATCGTTACGTAGTTTCAAACAGTGCTAAAGAAGATAAATAAATTTCAAACAAAGCATCAACTTGAGGATGCACAGCAAATTGTGGAATGGGCCTGATAATTTGTAGATGAGATGAACATATCATATCATTCAGTGAAGAATTTGTTTTCAACTCCGACCAATCGGGATTTAAAGAGCAAATGCATATGAAAGGAACCCTGGAAATTAGAGATATCAACACAATTGCACCAAGATCGAGTAAACATCAATGCTTTTACGCATTCGTAAATAATTATACCGACTGGTAATCGGGATGGTATAGTGATTCGAAATTTATTCATTGTGCTGCGAGAAGTTGGAGGTGCTCTGCTCCCTACGGTTCTTTCTCTCAGGCATGATCTTGCGAGGGCGGCAGGCAATATTTACGTCACAGGAAGCAAGAGTGGCAAAATGGGCGTAGAACTACAACTGTGGTATGAGCGCTATTTTTGGCCAATAGCTGGTCGAAATAACTGGCTTCTGCTTTATTCGTGGTCCGCGTATAGCAACCACACTTCTTTGGAGCAAACTTACCCTTCCTGAAAAGGGTGTGACACTGGACAAATTCAGCCTACAGATTTTTTCCCGTGGCTATAAAACATATTACTGCAGCATATGCAGCACGCCGTGAAGGATAGCCAGTTTCACAACAGGCTCCATGACAGACTGTTTCGGATTCGGTTGCATGCCGTCACATTCCGTCAGTTCTTATCAGCTTATTAACACCAATGTGATGCTATATACATTCTTTAAGTGTGGATACCTAGCTGAACGTCCTGTACGGTTCGTAATTCTCAAGGATTTCACCTAAAATCTTGATGTTGCCAACATTTTGTGATCACTGTGCGGCGCCATTTTTCATTTGGTGTTCATGGTGCAAGTTAATGTTTTTTTTTTGAATATTTATTGAATATCGACGATGTCCATTTTGTGAAGTGTGATACTGTAGTGTTGATGCATTAAGTTGTTCTGAAAGCGGTGCTTATATTCAAGACAATAAAACAGGGTTAAAAGCTGTGAGCTATCTGGGGAAGTTATCCTTGCATTACTGACCAACTGTTTCACCAGGTATCCAGTCTAGCTTACCAAATTCTCAACCAGATTAACAGTAATTATAATCTTTTAATAGCCATCTGTGAAATCTTCCCGAAAAGAATAGCTGAGGGCTACTTTGATGGTTACACCACATGCTTCACGTGGTCAACTTGGTTCACACAAAGAGTGTAACTTCACAATAATTTTGATAATTAAAATAAATTACATCTAAACGCAATTTACCAAAGAAAAACCTCGAATTGGTTACTATCGTCTTACTAGTCAAACAATTGTGTAAGCACGTGATACTGGTCTCACAAAGTACACCCCACGTGGGTTAAACATGAAGAAAAGTTGCTATATTGAATAATATTGTCAAGACGAGACTATAATCTCACGCACATTCGCATTTAAGATTGATGATCTTAGAGTTACAGATCGTCAACACGTGGTTCCACTTTACTCACAAAGTCGTGACAAAGGTACTTCTGGAAGATATTCTGAACTTCACACTCGAGTTACACTGCGTTGCAATTTAAGATAACATATTTTAGATCTAAACCTGAAATAAAGGTGATTAAATTTTCAGTTAGGCTGAACTTAAGAAATCAATTGTCCTACGGACTTAGAGACGCGCTTAGCCGGAGATCTTACCACTTGAGACGCTCGCCGCGGACAGACTGGCCTGGGCCCCTACCGAGGGTCCTTAACGGATACAAACGGAAGTGACGAGAGAGGCAGCTTCCTATACCAAAATGACAAGGGACGGACAGGACCATACAAAGAATAGCAACCTCTTTGCTTTTAGAAAGCGTAGCTACATGTTCCGACGTTGGTCCTACTGTTCTCTAGCAGACAGGCTTGTCTGCTACCATCAAGCATGCAGCTAGAAATACATTTGCTCATTCAACCTTTCACACAGAAGGGAAGGGGGATGACAGTATCTTATCATATACAGTATATAAAATAAAGAGTATGTAGGTTCTGTATGAGACTGTGTGCCATGAATTACATATAAACTGTGTTTTAAAGTTGCATGGGGGCTTAATTATAATAAAATGCAAATAATTTTAATTGTTTGATTTAGTAGCTGTCTGTTCGATTACGAAGTCTCGTAAACGGTTGGCCCTGACTAGTATTACTCCGCGATCTGACTGCATAGAATAACAACAAAGAATGAAAGAAAATTTCCGTTAACACAATTAATTAATTAAGTCCCCAGCAACTATAAAACGTACGAAATCAAAGCACAAGTGTAACTGTTTGTGTGTGGAAGTGTAATTCAACGTACACATCTGGCACGGTTCTTCGTCAATAAGACAAGAAATTTTAAATACCATTTATACTGAAGTAATTAAAAAAAATAGAAATACTGTAATTGCAAGAAAACCAGAATTACACTCTAATACAAGAACACGAGCCAGATGCTTGTTGACTGAACCTGTGATGACGCATTATTTAAGACATTGAAATAATGAAAAAAAGGGAGTTTTGTTACCTTGATATATATTGACGAAAAGCACTCTAATCATTACAATATCTCCATTGGAACAACATCTGCTGTCTAGCCCATCAAACAACTGCATAAAACATGGAACAAGCACTCCCTACTACAACATCTCGACAAGCACTCTCCACCACGACCTCTCGACAAGAACTGACTACTGCCACATCTCGACAAGCACTGCCCACTACGACTTCTAAATAATCACTGCCAGTGGAGGCGGCGGAACAATACTCTCTAGCGCGATCTCTGGCGCTGTGGCTCTTCCATAAAACCTCCAGCTCATGTGACTTCAATGCAGTTTCTTGTACCAATGTCGTTCGTCGAATTATAGCAGTTCATTTTCTTATCTTAAAAATATAAGGCACTGAGCGTAAGCAAAACATGCAATAGCGAGTAAATATACCAGTAGAGAACAGAATGTCAACAAGTGGATGCAGCACAATTCCTACAACGAGGCTCTGCCAAGCGAACAATCTATAATTAATACCATAGTGTGACCTAAACTCCATGTTCGTACACCTCATATCAGCATTTCTATATACCAAATTAAAGAGTAGTTATGACAACAAACAGAAATGTATAAATATGCAATCCATACGCAAAGCAGCAAATATGTTATCTTACATAATAAACAGGTCATTAGCATCATATCAACATAAGCAAATAAATGTTCATATGTAATCTTAATAAGTAAACATGGAGGCGCAAGCAGATAAATCACGAAGTATAACTTACATACCTAACCATATCAGCACAATTAATCAGGTGACAATTATAATTTAAATAAATAAGCACAGCTGGCACACAATAAAAAAATATGACATCAGTGAAAAGGCAGTGCAGCCGAGCGATGCATAATATATACAAATAACAAGCCTGTTCATTAATCAATCATTGTAAAAATCAGTTAATATACGCAAGCACGTCGCTTCACAAGTAAATTCATAGAACATGAAATTAGCACAAAGTATGAATCACGTAATCGCGAGCAGCAAATTACGTCTAAAGTACGTACCTAAGTGGAATTATGTTACCTGAAAAATAAACTCAATTAATAGTTACCTTTTTGGTTTATTACTTTTTTCTTCGAAATTACATTCTTCCTGAAATTTTCTCGATATCAAGTCCTCTCAACGTCGGACACACACAGAATTTACCTGAAGGTCTTAAATATTTTATACAACCATATCCTGAAAAATACTGAACGTTAATAACATAATTTATCAAGTCACTATAGCTTTCATACTGAATTTAATCCTAGAAATTAGACTGTGTATTTGTTTACGTCTGTCAGTGCATTCGCACTGAGCGCTCGATCAGCTGTAGGCGCGTGACGTAGGAAGTGACTGTTTGCGGTCAACGACTGCCTTGTTCGGCGCGCAGACTTCACTGTTGCTTTGAGTATCTGCCGCCGCCGGAACACGGCGCGGTATCCTTGTACTCTCCGTGTGTTTACGTATAACTGTTGATGTCTCAAAAGTATGTCATTCCACAAAAATTTTAACGTTCGATATGTGATGTATTCCCTTAGAGCGTCGAGATTTAAGAGTTTCTACTTCGACAGTGTTACCATGAATAATTTTGCGAATTCTATATGGACCGTTATAAAGCAGAAAAAATTTGCGACACAAGCCCTTTCCTTTGTGAGACAAACGATGAGACTTAATTAACACCTTCTGACCAACTGACAAAGTTTTTAAACGACCAGGACGTTTAGCTGATTTCTCTCTTCTAGCAGCCGCAGACGCAATATTTTGTAGAGCCAGGTTGATCAAAATGCCGCAGTTTTCGTGAAGGCGGAAAAGGAACGATTTCAGGGATGCGATTTGTCGGTGCTTTGTTTTTTAATATCAGTATAGGCGGTAAAGAAGTTGAATCATTAGGGAGTTCATTCAGAATATTTTGAAAAATAAGAAGATACTGATCCCATGTTCTGTGATTCTGATGACAATAAAGTCGACACAATTTATTGATTTCCTTCATCCATCTCTCTGAAGCATTAGACTGAGGGTGAAAAAGTGAAATGAAAATTGGTTTAATCTTACGACGCCGTAGAGTAAGAAGCCAAATTTTAGAGCGAAACTGTGATCCATTATCTGATATAACCTTATCAACATGACCAACTTCTTTAAGAAAATGTTTGATGAAAGCGTTAGATACTGAACGAGCTGTTGCTTTGCGTAAAGGTGTAAAACACACATATTTTGATGTCAATTCCACTGCTACGAAAATGTACGCAAAACCATTAGTAGAACGAACCACTGGACCGAACAAATCGACTGCAGCCATCTCCTTTAATTTCGCTGGAATGCTAGGAAACAACGGTGCTCTGTGAGAAATAGTTGGCGGCTTAGCCTTTTGACATAATTTGCATTTGGCAAGAACAGATCGAATACGTTTTTCCATATTACTGAAGTAGCAATTTTCTCGTAATTTATGAAAGCATTTTCTGGGACCAAAGTGCACATAACTGAAATGTGTGTACCAAATCAATTTATTGACCCACTCATCAGGAATACAAACTAACCAAACAGAGTTGTCGATCGATTTTCGTTTAAAAAGAATATCATTGCGAACTAGATAATACTGTCTAATCGCTACGCTTTCCTTTCTCCTCCACTTCTCCTTAATGTCCTTCCAGATTGGATCCTTATTTTGCTCCTTAGCGATGTCCTGGAGCGAAGAAGAAATAAAATTCTCAAACGCAACACCTTGAATATACATCAAACAATAATTGTTTTCTTTGCAGTCCTCTTCGGCACTTTGTTTCAAACCCATTGGTGCACGTGATAAAGCATCAGCAACAATATTTGAAGAACCCTGTATGTAAACAATACTAAAATCAAATTCCTGTAGGTACAGCGCCCATCGTGACAATCTTCCATGAGTTAATTTTGTTGACATAAGAAATTCCAGAGCTCGATGATCGGTGTAAACCTTTGTATGCCTGCCAAACAAAAATGTGCGAAATTTTGTGAAAGCCCAAACAACAGCCAAAGCTTCAAGTTCCGTAATCGAATAATTCTTTTCGGATTTAGAAAGAACACGACTTCCAAATGCAATAGTCTTCTGTACTACAACGCCGTTTTCTTCTATCTCTTGAAATAAATGTGCCCCTAGGCCTTTGTATGATGAGTCCGTCGCCAAACAAAAATCTTTAGATAAATCCGGATGTGAAAGAAGTGGAGCAGCAACTAAAGCATGACGAAGCTGTTCAAATTCTGACTGAGCTTCCTCATCCCAACACTAATTAGATTTCTTTCCAGATAGTTCACATAAACGAGGTGTGGCCAAATCGTCCAATCTAACAAAGCGTCTAAGAAAATTACAGACACCAAGGAAACTACGAACATCACGTTTTGTGGTAGGAACAGCATAATTACGAATAGCGTCTAATTTCTCTGGATCAGGAAGAATACCTTCTGTAGAAATAAGGTGACCGAGAAATTTCACCTGAGAACGACCAAATTCAGATTTTTCCAAGTTCACTGTAATGCCAACTCTTGCAAAAATACGTAATAATGAATCCAAAATTTTGTTGTGCTCACTCCAAGAATGTTTAGCAATAAGAATATCGTCAACATATGAAGTAATATTGTCACGAGGATAAACAGGTAAAATTTCATTTAAGCTACGAATGAATGCTGCAGAAGATACAGTAAGTCCAAACGGTAATTTCCGAAACTGGTAACAGTTACCAAAGGCTAAAAAGGCAGTGTATTTTCTACAATCAGGGTGGAGTTCTATTTGCCAAAAACTTGCACGCATATCAATCGTGGATAAAACTTTAATTCCATAGAAATGTTGAAGAAGTTCATCTAAATTTTGTGGACGGTCAGTTTCAGGAATAATAATATTATTTATCTGTCTGGAATCCAGAACCAAACGAATTGCTCCATCCTTTTTAAGAACGACATGTAATGGGCTGGTATAAGGACTGACTGCTGGCTCAATAATGCCCTGATCTAACATGTATTGAAGTTCATTCTTAACCTTGTCTCTGTAAGCCAAAGGAATAGCGTACGTTTTTCCTCGAAATGGTGTGTGTTCTTTTACTTTAAATAAATATTGTAAGCCTTGTATAGTTCCTGTGTGATGACTAAACACTGTAGCATGTGAAGTCAAAATTTGGTGCAGCTCTTCTCTTGCAACGTCATCTGGCACTTCAGCTTTCTTTACCTTTTCATTAATTAATTCTTAACTATTAATTATATCCTCCATCGCGTCTCTGTATCTATTGTCATTTTCATGAATAAACACACTGTCGTCATAATGCTCAACGAAAACATCAGAAGTAAGAAACCTTAAACATTTTGTATCTGATTCAGATCTTGCTAAACACTCGAAAAATTTCAAACATTTTGGCATTCCGGCAACAGTCAGATTCACACTTCCTTCTTTAAAGTTTAAAATTGCCTTGTGTGTGTTAAGAAACTCCATACCTAATATAATCTGTGTACTGAGTAATGGAACAATAATAAAATTAGCAGAAAATTCGTATCCTTGACAAATGAAATTTAGGTTGGTCTGTTGTTTAACTTCCACACTTTTTCCAGAAATCGCTCCTCGGATTGTAGTTTTAGAAATAGGTAACACAGGACGAGCAATAGTTCTTTCACATATACGAAAAACTGATTCACTAATGACGTTCAATGGGCTCCCAGAATCTAAAACTGCAGTGAACTTATTCTTACCCACACATACTTCAATAACAGGATGTAAAAATGCGTCTACATTATTTTCCTTTTCGTCTAGCAAAATGTCTCATGTCTTCCAGGCGTACGTAGTGTCAAGTCGTAGTGTCATTACTTTCTGAACCGTCTATATTGCTGCCAGAAGCCGAAGCTGCAAGTCATTGTCGATTGTTTGCGTCACGTCTTTGATTATTCCCGTCATTTCGCGGATCAATTTCTACTATTTGCACTTGTCTCTCTGAACTTCTGTCACGCGGAGGATGCCAATTAGGTCCTTCCTGTTAGATGCAAATTCTTGGTTGTGTCTGTTATTAAAATTTCTGTTTTCCTGTCTGTCTGCATAACTACTTCTTGTATAATTTCGACTGTCACTTCTGAAATTATTGTTGTATCTACTACCCTGGTTATTACTGTAGTAAGAATTTCTATTATTGTATGAATAATTTCTATCTTGATGATACCGATTACTGTTTCCGTATGGTTGATCATTCCGGTAGGAGTTACCGTTATTATAATTGTCTGTGTAATTTCTGTTAGAACGTCTGTTATTGTCATAAGGCGGTATCTATTGTCGTGTCTGTTACGTCTGTCATTCTCAAAGTTACCCATATAACGCCCGTTCCGATCACTATCCCTTTTCTCTGAAAATCTATTGTAATTATTGTTACTGAAAAAATTACAAGAAGTCCCGTCGTCGTTGTCATACTCAAGTTCTTGTAGCAAAGTCTTAAAAGTCTCAATGTCATCTTTACATCTTCCGGCTAAAGCAATTTGTCTTATCGATTGTGGCAGCTTAGTTAAACAAATGCGAATTAATTCAGTCGGGCTATAAGGGTTGGACAGGAACTGATTCTTTCGAATCATGTCTTCAAAGTATTCTGCCGGCGTCCGGAACTCAGACTGTTTAAAATTACGCTGCATAATCAGACTATGTTTGACTCTGTCTTGTGTGTTTTCGGACCAATATGCCGATAGAAATGCATGATAAAAATCATTTAGACTATTACAATCTCTAATGATTGCGCGCATCCGCGTCGCCGGTTCGTTTTCTAAATATCCACACATAAATTCCAGTTTGTGACTTAGTGGCCAATTTGGTGGAAGTTCGTACATAAATTGATCTAACCATGAACATGGATGTATGTCATTCTTAGAATTGCGAAAGATCTTAAATTTCCGAACAGTTAAGAAGTGTTTATAGTCAAAGTTTTCGCCTCGTGGCGACAAAGACCTACCGCGTCTGTCCCAGTCCCAGTGTTGATTATTGCCAAGTTCGCGCGCCTGGCGCTCTCTTGTTGCATCCCGTAAAGGAAACAAATTACTTTCTTCAAACCCCTCTGCTACCTGCGATTCCAAATTTCTTTTGCTGTCTTTTCCTACGATTTCGCCTTCAATTTGTTTGACTTGCTTTTTTAATGCCTCAAATTCCCTTTTCACGCGTTCATTAAATTTTCCCTGATTTTCAACATGCTTATTTATGTTCTGGTACTCTTCGGTTTCTGCAGATGGTAATGGAGCTGTATCATCCGAATCTCTGTCCCCATGTAAACTAAGATTTGTCAATTTATCTGAAATCTCCTCAACTCTTTCCGATAAGCCACCTATTTTTTCTTTCTGTTTATTTACGTCTTCCGTAAGTGTCGCGACTCGGGTTTCAGTATTGACACATTTGGTAGTTAACTGTTCATATTGTTGTGTTAGATTATTTATTCTGTCATTTGGTACGGATTCCTCGATTCTCTCAAATATTTCTTCCTTATCGTGTGCACGTTGTAAATTTAACTCTGAAAATTTTTGTACTATCACGCGATCTCTTTCTTCCTGTTCTCTATCCTGTTCCCTTTGTCTAATCTCTACTGCAATTAATCTATTATTGTGAGAATTCAAAATCGGTTGTACTTCTTCTCTGATTTCTTTCTTTAACTCATATTTCATATTTTTGAAACATGTCCCTATTCGTGAGTCTAACCATGTTTTAATTCAGATCTCAAAGTTCCCATCTCTGTTTTAAATTTAGATCCCAACCGTGTTTCCATTGTTCCCATTTGTGAGTCTAACCGAGATCCCAAATTTAATATTGCACTCATCAACTGCTCCATATTAAATGGTTCAAAATTCTTTTCGCCCCTAACATTTCCCGCAAAACTAACTTCCTTCTGCATAGCCATAAAGCTATCTGTGTTCGATACTATTCCAGAATCTTCTGTCGTTAATCTCGGATTCTGTGAATTTTCTGATTGAGAAAATTTTTGAAATGGTTTCGGACTATTTTCCCGACTTATTAAATTGTTTTCCACTTCATTATTCATCATACTGTTCTCCTGTGTTGGCGAGTTCGCCATGTCAACAATTTCGTCATTCTGACTATCCATCATTTTTGCCTTTTTCATCGATCGCGTAATCATTTACAAAACATACAAAACTCATCACTGTACGAAAATTACACACAATGACTCTTTATCTCCAACAATACCATTCACACGAAATGTTTCCCTCAAACACGATTAACGAACAATTGAAATCTTCATAATCGCACAAAATTGTCAGACCTGTATACAAGACATCAAAAATTAAATTCTGCCAAAATACCATTAAAAGAATGACAATTACCAAATCTACACATGCAATATAAACTACAATTACTAAACTACAAATTACTACAACAATACTGTCTGCTATTTTTACAATCAGAAGAATTCCAAGGGACGATCCTGGCAGGGTCGCCACGTGCATGGGGGCTTAATTATAATAAAATGCAAATAATTTTAATTGTTTGATTTAGTAGCTGTCTGTTCGATTACGAAGTCTCGTAAACGGTTGGCCCTGACTAGTATTACTCCGCGATCTGACTGCATAGAATAACAACAAAGAATGAAAGAAAATTTCCGTTAACACAATTAATTAATTAAGTCCCCAGCAACTATAAAACGTACGAAATCAAAGCACAAGTGTAACTGTTCTGTGTGTGGAAGTGTAATTCAACGTACACATCTGGCACGGTTCTTCGTCAATAAGACAAGAAATTTTAAATACCATTTATACTGAAGTAATTAAAAAAATAGAAATACTGTAATTGCAAGAAAACCAGAATTACACTCTAATACAAGAACACGAGCCAGATGCTTGTTGACTGAACCTGTGATGACGCATTATTTAAGACATTGAAATAATGAAAAAAAGGGAGTTTTGTTACCTTGATATATATTGACGAAAAGCACTCTAATCATTACAATATCTCCATTGGAACAACATCTGCTGTCTAGCCCATCAAACAACTGCATAAAACATGGAACAAGCACTCCCTACTACAACATCTCGACAAGCACTCTCCACCACGACCTCTCGACAAGAACTGACTACTGCCACATCTCGACAAGCACTGCCCACTACGACTTCTAAATAATCACTGCCAGTGGAGGCGGCGGAACAATACTCTCTAGCGCGATCTCTGGCGCTGTGGCACAGTGTAGCCACCTTTCAATGTGTAGTAGTGTGACAGATCGATCTTGATTATGTGTAAAAGTAACACATTCCAATGCTCAGTCTCCTCCCAGATAGTCAGAAACACCACAGTAAATTTAGAAGTGGAATGTATGCCGTAAATGACAACAGTTTTAAAAAATTAACATGAAAGGAATCCAACAGAGACCTTTCAATACATATATCCCATAGAACGTTGAGTTCTGTACCTCCCATTCATTTTGTGTCGTCCTCCTGATGATGGTGGATCAATGGCAGTTAATATTTTTCTTGTCGTTGTTAACACAACACATGCAAATGGGTATTACTAAAGATGAACTTGCGACCTCGTTCTCAAGGGATTCCTTGGTAAAAGTACTTTTCAGTCAGAACAATTCCGTCGTTTACACTTCTCGTATTATTCTACGATGTTCCTCGCATCTTGTGGATAGCACCAGAACTTTTTACTATATCGCAGAGCCCGTTTCGTTCAGAAGTACGATGCAGTATTCATATGGACAAGCATGAGTTTCCGAAAGAACAAGCACTGCGGCTACTATAGCCTTGTGATGTATGAAAGGTATTCGCTGTTGAGAATATGGACAAGCAGCAGCTATATAACGGAATGACTACAATGGAAATTTGCGCCGGACCGGGATTCGAATTCTGATTCCCGCTTATCGCTAGCGGTCGCCTTACGATCAGGCTATCCGAGTACGCTCCGTAACCGGATACAAACTTCCATATGTCGTCAATGTCCAGCATTGTCCTGCTGGAATTGCCCAAGTGCCTCGGAACGAACAGTGATCAAACAGGATGCATAAGTACGTGTCACCTGTCAGAATCGTATCTAGACGTATGAGGCGTCCCATATCACTTCAACTGCACACGCCCCACACCATTACAGGGCCTGCCGGCCGCGGTGGTCTAGTGGTTCAGGCGCTCAGTCCGGAACCGCGGGACTGCTACGGCCGCAGGTTCGAATCCTGCCTCGGGCATGGATGTGTGTGATGTCCTTAGGTTAGTTAGGTTTAAGTAGTTCTAAGTTCTAGGGGACTGATGACCACAGATGTTAAGTCCCATAGTGCTCAGAGCCATTTGAACCATTTGAACAGGGCCTCCACCAGCTTGAACTGTCCCCTGCTGAAGTGCAGGGTCCATGGATTTATGAGATGTCTCCACACCCGTACACGGAAAAATCCGTTGGAAAAATCCTCACCTCACCGCTACCTCGGAGATGCTGTGTCCCATCGTTCGTGCGCCGACTATAACACCATATTCAAACCAAAATCTTGATAACCTGCCATTGTAGCAGCAGTAACCGATCTATTAACTGCGCCAGACACTTGTCTTACATACGCGTTGCCGACCGCAGCGTCGTATTCTGCCTGTTTACGTATCTGTGTATTTGAATACGTATTCGTATTCCAGTTTCTTTGGCGCTTCAGTATATGTAATATATATATAATGTCAGCGAATACAACGAAAAGAGTAGTGAACCTGATGCTTGCACGTTACATTTGTTGTTCAATTATTAAATTACTTACATAGCGTTCATAATGTGCGCGTCACATTGAAAACTTTCTCGTAGTGTTTGGGAACTGACACTTGTTCTCTTTCTCTTTCTTTCTTTGTCCCCCCCCCTCTCTCTCTCTCTCACTCTCTCTCTCTCTCTCTCTCACACACACACACACACACACACACACACACACACACACACACACGTCGAACGTTCATATGTATGGGCTTGGCATCACAAGCTGCTTCCAAGCACGCGTTTATGTTAATCTTCATGTAAATAGAAATGCCACTAACAGCTAGCTTGCTTGTTGGTCTTGGCAAATTCATTTAAGGGCAGAACGAGTCCTATGGCATCCTAGTACATAAACATATCTGTTACAAAAACGCAGGCAACCTGCATCATCCAAAGACTATAGTTAGACATGTTATTTTTCATAACATTATTTACCGACAGAGACGGCTACAGTCATGTGATCACAGGATTGCGTCTTTGTCGTTAATTCTTAATAAAAATATTACGCAATGGCCTTTAAAACTTACTACCATTATTAGTGGAATTACTCGTCAATGTTGCAAAGATGATTTGAGATGTAATTAAATCTTTTTTGTAAAAAGTTTACTTTTATTTATATATCATTTCTAAGCATGGTCGCTGCTCTCATTGCCTCCACGCAAACCTTAAAACGGCGCAATATCACCTCCCTCGCCACTTTTGTAAAAAGACAGGCCTTATATTTGACAAACTCTATGCGACGCACATCTGGGAATTGTTAGAATTGTTTGTAATACTGTAAAACATAAAAAATCACTTACGTTCATTATTGCTGTGTAAAAATAAATAGTAGTGTTGGTAAGACTCTTCTGAAATTGTCTTATGTTTTCACTTTCCCGAAAGTATATATATGAAATTTATCAAATTACGTCACTCGTAAAAGTACGGAAACCACTCCTACTCGGAAACACAATGCTGCTCAGGAGATATCGCCAGGTTTCGTGACGATAAACACAGTCCCTCCTGTTAATCAATTCACACAGGACCGAAAATACGACTGAAATTTTCTAAAAATCTTTTAACGCGCAAGTCTGTACAAGTCTGCTCATTTAAGATTTGTATTGGCTGCTATATCAGATTTTCATATATCTCTAGCTCTTCTAAGATATCCATTTATGTCTACCGCGGCGTGGGTATTTTCTCTCAGATCTGTACTACAGGTGTATATGTAGTTGTTTATGGGTATACCGAGTAAACTCGATTACTTACTCCACTGTGATGCGTACCTTTACGCGAGTTGTTTGGTCGAGTCCGCATTTCTAGCACGAATCCCTGAAAATGAGGAAGTATCTGCAAGTGTCTGGGGCAAATATCTGCCAAGTATTTAGCCGACACCGCTATGATTGCCATTATGCAAGATCTGCAAAACTGTGTCGTATGACGCGTATTTCTTTATTTGTGGTGAGGGCAGAGTGTCCATTTATTTTATGTTTTATCACAGTACTTATTTGAGCTCATAGCCGTTATTTTTTCAGCAGCTGTGGTATACATTAAAAAAAATAAGATTCAGTCATCAACTGCTTAATTGTAATACTTTTTTTCACTTTAACGGTTTGTAAATCATTAGAATGTGACCATACATATACGTAAACTACAAGAAGCGTATTACAAAAACCTAGGCTTTTACAACTTGTAAGCGCAATTCAATACCTTCGTCAATGAAGCACAATGCCGTGCCCTACCGCAAAATGTACTTAGTGTATGCGCTAATTATAATAACAGATTGATAACTTACTTTAGAATAAATAAATACTACTTATAAACAGAGTCAATTTGGTGTGCTACATATTAGATAAAAATGCGCAACCGCCAGTAAAGTGTAAATACAAATTTTATATTTATGTTTTTGTTTTGTACATACACTTGACTGGCGGTTGAGCCCTTTTATCTACTGTAAAAGTTTCTTTTTATGCGCTATAGTGGTACCAGATTTGTATATATGATTAAGTCTCTTTAAGTTATAAATTTTTGTTTATAATTACGGCATACAAGGTAGAATTTTTATATATCTGTATCGCAAACCGAGAGAAAAGGATGTTTCTTGGATAGGTCTTTAATGCACTGTAGCACTGAAACTGCATATCTGCCTGATAAGCAAGTATAATTACGAAATCCATCAAATACGACACGATAGCTTCAGAAAATATGAAATTGAGATTGCGCTGTTCGATGAGTTTTTGTTACATTATATGGGCACAGTAGGTGTGATCTTCACAGCCAATCAGAACACAGAATGAGAGGACATTACACGTTATCTAATCAGTCAATCATATCATCACATTTTCAATGCAAGAACACGCAAAGGACGAAAAAATGTTAAGAATGAAACACGAATGAAGTATATATTTCAATGTAATGAACAGTATCAAGCAAAGCGATGCTGTAACATACCTATAGTGTTTCGGAAATTGAAGGCGATGGTTTCCCTGAAAGCCACGAAATTTAGCCACTAGTCGTGCTGCGAGCATACTTTGGATGAATTAGTGCACCACAGTTTCACCGGGCGGGTAATGTTTATCCGTTTCAACAAAACGTAAAGTAATATTTCTTTCTGGCGGTGTGATCGACGGAACATAGGCAAGATGTGAAATGTTTGGTCTTTATGCAATATCATGGTATTGCTCCTCTGGTGTCCTGCAACATTCCGTTCACGTTTTATGTATGAACGGAACGATATTTCGTGTCTACGATGTTCAGGTTATGGTTCATGTTAAGATACCTTTGGTACCTTGAGTGTTGTATGAACTGAAGCCGGGAGGATCTTTTCTTTTATTAGTCTGAACAACACTTCCTTCGTCCGAAATTCAACGTGCTCAAAGAAACATTTTTTTGATCATCGCTGAATTGCACCGAAAATCCAGTGTCCTACGAATTCAAGGCCTTTGTTGTGTTTCCTTTCCCAAAATTCGCTTCGTCGACTCACAAACGAACTGTTGCATTCCAACCTAACCTAGACCTTTGGCTACGCTACAGATCAGTCCGTCACCACACCCAGACTTTTTGCTTTCACAACCCTTGGCTTCTCCAACTCACAACCAGACTGTTGCATTCCAACCTATCCTAGACCTCTGGCTACGCTAAAGACCAGCCTGTCACTACAATCAGATTTTTCTGCCAATTCAAGCTGAGCTCTTACGTCCCAGCCTACATTCGGAAAATACATTCGTAAACAGGTTTAACTACACTCCTGGAAATCGCGACCTATTCATAGAACAACAGCGAAATATTGTAACAACAAAGAATATAGAAGTGACTGCTTTACTCACTGCAATATTTAACCCTAGTTTAATAACCCCTTCAAGAATTTACGATTGCAGTTGGTACTAATTCATGGCTCCCCACCAACATATTGAGCAGTTTATTTTTCCGTACAAGATGTAAAACGGACGCTTTGTCCTTATTTTGTATGCGACATACCACTTGAGACCTTATAACTTTAATTAAAAATTATGACTTCATTTTAATAAAATATGGAGTAGTAAAATTTAAGATGGTTTAGCAACTATGTCACTTTGTCCTCCCCTCCCCCCTCCCTCTTTAATGTTCTAGGATTAAGTTCTGTCCAGGCCGCACCATACCATCCGAAATCGCGATATGGAAACGACGACATTTTCGGAATAAAAGAGTCATATATCTCTTGCAAACAAAAGTAGGAATGTCATTGATTCATTCGCATAAATTTAACATGTCTCACATCCTAACCCAATCACATCTCTAATGAAAACAAAGCAGAACCAAAATTACATATGAAGGCATAGCTCTACTGTTTCTATGCTGTAAGTATTCGTATATTAACTTATGTGTGCGCGCCACGAAATAGTCACGTCGCCGTTGGCTGAATAGATCACGTCTGCTACGCACGCCGTGATTGGATGAACAGATCATGTTCCCTATGCTCAGGTTGCGTAACAAAAGCACATCGGGCAGCACAATCTCGATTTCACAATTTCGGAAACTATCTTGTCGTAATTGGTGGATTTCCTATTTATACTTCCTTACTGCGCAAATATGCCTTTCACTGGTACAGCGCACTGAAGATCTATCCAAGAGACATTTCTTCTCGGTTTGTTGTGCTATAGTTCCTGAAAGTGAGATACCAATACATTGAAATTTAACCGCATATATTATGGACATTTTGCAATGTGGCATTGCATTATGTTTCATTGAGGTAGGTACTGACGTCTGCTTATCCGTTTTACAAGCCAGTATTAAGTAAGTTCTTCGTGATACGCTTCTTGTTCTTTACATACAAATGTGATCATGTTCCAATGATTTATATTTTCATAAATTTTGTAGACTTCCGAAGATCCCAGATTAAGCTATCGAAACCGTTTAAGTGCAATAAAATATCACAATTGTGCGTCTGACGACTACATTTTATTTTGTAAAAAATTATTGATTTGACTTCTCCTAGATTGATTTTGTACCCTAATTACGGCTATAGCTGACAGTTTATACTTTTTGATTGTAGTATATGCAATACGTTGCCTGGTGCCACCCTTGTGTTAGGATTTTCGCATTACAATTTTCTATTAAGCAGAAGCAATGTTACGTTTTCTGGTGCCTGCTTTTGATGCTTTTATTGTGTACAGGTACTTCATATGATGGAATGTTTATTACGAAATAGGTCATGCGTGTTGTATCTACGTAACACCTACATAAATAATCCACAAGCTTGGCGGAGGGATAATCTGCATCAGTAAATTGCAACCAGAGGAAGTCTGTAATCTTTCACATAATAGAATATTATTTTCATTAATTACGAAGTATTTTATATTATGGGTATCCGCATTTGTTGAATGGGATGATGTTAAGCAGAATTCCGCTGACAGCTGGTAACATTCTTGTTTTTTTGGATCACAACCGGTTTTTTTGCCTAAAACCGCGTCATCATGAGCAACTTACATGGTAAAGAGTAATATGCAGTGTCCCAACATTGTGGAAATTAAAATTAATGAAGGAAATATCCAAAACATACTCACTATGTGAAAAGGTCATAGGTGTACCTGTCGCTCCTAGTCAAGATGTACTGTCTTCTTTATATTGGCAAACGAAGGTTGACGAAGACGTGATTCGTTAATTTCGTAAATATTGCTGGTGGGTGGATTATGTAGTTATAGAGCCTCATTTCAAATCTGCCTGCGTCTAAAAGAAAAAAAAATTATGGAGAGAGAAAGCTGGATTGACAATAAAAAGTAGTCACTACTAATGTGATTACTCGGGGCACGACGCAAATCACTGTGTGGAATGGTATAAGGTGGCGCTTTATTACTGGTGTGACGTCAGGGCAACTCGATGTTAGGAAGGGTAGAAGTGGTCCGCACAAGCAGCGGACTAACAGGCTCTCAGAAGAACTGCTATCTTGTGGACCGTGTGAAGTCATGTACTCATAACTAGGAGCGCTTGGTCGCTTCCTTTACTCGAAGGATGACATCGCACCAAAAGCCCTCAGAAAATTTAAAAATACTTCATAAAAAATAAAAAAAGTATTTTGAACATATTAGAGGCAGCAGAAATTTTAGATACAAAAAGGAAAATGTACAGTTCACGTTGAATACACAATCAGAACTAAAGCACTATAGCATTCTGGCTAACTTGGACTGTTTATACTATTAACTATTAGCATCTAGTAAAATTCGGTGTTAAACTGCCTTGTAAAGGGAGCTGCCCAGCGCTCCTAGGCATGAGCATATGACGTCACACCATCCACAAGAGAGTCTCCGTTATGCCAGCATTTTAGTACGTCTTAATCGATTGTGCGAGCCGCTTCTGCACTTCTCAAAACCTGGTTTCTCTGTCGTCACCCCTGGAAGAAAGTGCACCTAATAGCATTCCACACAGTAAAATCGGTTGTGCCCCGTCTATTAGTGTTAATAGTGACTATATTGACAATTCGTTTTTTTTTTTTTTTTTTTAATTTAGCTTCCTCTGCCCGTAAAATATTTTTTCTCCTTTTGGATGCAGGCAAATTTAAAGAAATGTTCTGTATCTACATGATCCATCCACCAGCAATTTTTACGAAAATAATGGATCACGTCTTTGACAATCTTCGTTCGCCAATATACTCAGCGTTTACTGAATAATATATCTTGATTAGGAGCGAAGGGTGCATCTATGACCTTTTAACATTTTGAGCATATTTTAGATATCACCTTGATTAATTTTGATATCTACAAAGTCGAGACACTGTATGTTACCCTTTATCATGTATGTTTCATCTGATATGTGAATTTCGTCCGTTGTGATTCAATAAAACAAACGTTTTACCAGTTGTTAACGGAATTCTCCTTAAAATCGCGGTTTTCATTAACGATGTATGTCTGCTGTCTCAGTGTCCATAAAAGCAGGTGAAACATACGTTGTGCCAAGAGGCAAGAGTGCTACACATGTGCCGGAAACTATAACCAAAGTAATGGAATCCAGCCGTCGAACGACGAATCCGTGTTTCACGCATCTGCAATGCAAACGACCTCGTAATGGGTTCCCGTCACTGTATGCTCCCCCCGATCCGTAATATTCTTTTCTGTGCCGCTTCGGTGAAGGCATAAGTTTTCGTAACCGAAAGTAATAACCGATTCGGACGGACTTATGAAAACTAAACAGAGGAAGAAATTGAGTTGCTCCAGGGAGATATTGGAAACGGATTCCACTGTAACTCAACTATCAGAATTACCACAGATTTACATTTCATTCCGTTCTCAACTCTGGTGACACAAGGCGAGGAAATATTTTTCGACAGCGCTGTAATAACCAGAGTTTATTTTAGCCCTTGCTGCTGCTGCTGCTGCTGCTACTGCCGCCATCACACCAAGTTACACATACATGACTCTTTACTCTTCTGACGCAATGATACAGATTTAGCAACAAGCTGGGCTGCCTTTATCGCGGTGATACTATTCTATATGTCGAGTTAAGCGCGTTTCTGATGCCTCCATGTAAAAATTTTTAAAGCTTTTTCCCCTTCTTTAAAAATAAACATCTAAAATAGACAAATTTATCAGTGTAGCAAAGAGAGTTGGTTTTGAAAATAAAATTCATTTACGTGAGTAATTGTACACAACTTCTGAAAAAAATTATGAAATGAAACTTTTCGTCGGTGTTGATCTATGAAAGTAAAACTGATTAACATGTCGCAGAAAAATTTCCAGTCTACCGGTATCGTCACCAAATGGATAGACCAAATTCATAACGAAGTGCAATACTTCATACAAACATGAAAACTAGGTAAAAGAAAATTTGGAGCACTTGAAAACTTACTAAGCATTGAGGATGTCTGACTTTGCAACGGAAGAGACATTGTAAATCGAGAATTTCCGATAGAAGAAAACTGAAACTGGAACGTTTTGTATAAAGACCAAAACATATAAAACTAAAATGCCGTAGTGTTTCTCTTAGTATTTGTATACTCTTGTATTTTCATTGATTGTTTCTCATTATGTATACTTGTTATTTATTATGGACGTGAGTATTCTCATCTTTCTCTCCAGTACTTCTGAGTTTTCTTTAATTGGTTATAAATTAAAAAAGTTAAATATTAGATGGTGAATTATGAGGAGAAGGCAGGACATCGACAATCGATGATGATAACATAAAGTAGAAAAAATAATAGAAAAATAAGGAAAATATGGTAAATTTTTGTTAGTTTACAGGAAACGGATGACACAAAGCTAAAAAGGAAGAACTTAAACTAGCATTGGGAAAAGAGAGTAGTAACCAGATGGATTCGAGAAGCAAAATTCTCTAGAAACATACAACATGAAAGAAGCAGAAGAAAGATTTTTTTTCATTAAAGAAGTTAAAGATAGAACCACTGTAAGGTACAGAGAGAATAACACGAGCGAAGGGAACTGAAGAAAAAGAAAACAGATATGAAGAAAAGATAAGTGGATATTTGAGGTTATAAATGAAGAAAGTGTTGACACTGGTACGGAATCCTCAAACGTCAGTGATATCGGATGTATTACTTTTGCTTAAGGCAAACACCACACCATCGTAATCATAGTTCCGTCTTCGTGGTACCTCTTCAAGCATTCACTTGTGTGTACTACAGTTTTGATGTTAATCAGGACTTTTTGTGTGTATCCCTTTGCTAATTGCCGAAAACGTTTATAGCTGTGTTACGGAAATAAACACAGAACCCCCTCCGCCCCCCTCCCAAACCTTGAGTATCACAGTACAACGAGTGAAATAATTTATTCTCTTATTTACTTTGGTCATCAGCTTTCTGACAGGTTTGATGCCCCCCCCCCCCCCACCGATTAACTTTCTTGTAACAGTATTTTCCCCTAGCAGTACCACTTACGTTGCCAATATCTTCAACTATTTTCGTATCGCAGTACTTCTACGAAATTCTTATAGCTCCTTATTGCAGACGTTATTCTTCTTCGGAAGCATGAGGAACAGCTCAAAAGAAGCCTAAAATCCGTGTTCGCTTGCTCATTCTGCTGTCATGAGCCGAATTTCTGTATTACCAGGTCCGTTTGATGACTACAAAGGAAGCTGTAAACCGGCCATTGTTCTCTTGCTACAAACTGAATGAAATATTTAGCTAACACTTATCAAGCATGCTGATTCACAGTTATGAAATCTGAGGTGAATGACAGAAAACGAACAGCAGTAGACTACGTTCTCAGTATCAGTTCTAAGGGTTAAACTAAAAACCAGAAAGACATACAATACTGTCATATTCATCTTAGATGACCGAGAAGTGGGGCAAGCAGATTACTGATTTCGGACGCAGGAACAACGACAGCCATTGGTAACGCCATAGCCATTAAGAAGTCCACGTAAGTTAGATTGATATGGAAGTCTAAGAAGCTTCCACTTTACTGGAGAAAATGCATGAGTGTCAATGTTATGCCAACATAATAAAGAAAATATGTACAAAATAACAGTGCAAGAACTTCCAGACTTTTCTGTATAGGTACCAGAGAATGTACTGGGCCCAACTCTTCCTTCCAGCCAAGAGCTGTGGAACCAGAATATATGAATAGTGATCTCCAGTTGAGCCGCAGGAAATGGGACGGGATCGGACATATGCCGTGGTGAGATGCGGAAGAGGTTCGCACCAGAGTCGTGGGATGGAATTCGGAAGGAACCAGACACAGAAACAAGGGCTGAAGAAGGAAATCCTCGAAGTAAGAATCCGAAATTTTTAGAAGACACATCCCATAGGACGGATGAAATTTTATACAAATACAGATCTCAATGGCAAATAGGTATCGGGCGACCGCTCTTATCAGCCACACTGCTGGTTAAATCCTGCCTAGACGTCGAATATGAGGCGTTTAGGAAACCTGGTTTCTCGGATCGCTAGAAAACAATAGAAGCAAATCGTATTAATCAGTTTCATTACAAAAAAGTAAATGACAATACTTAACTTTAAATATTACACAGATGTGTCGGAAGCAAAAGGCGACATGCAAAATAAGCAAGGTTCTTCAGTATAAACAATCCTTATACAAGCGAGGTAATAGGGTTGATGCTTCTGTTCAGGTCGCTAGTTTGAAGCTTCTCTTCGACTGGGCTGCGAACGGTCGGGCGCGGCGTTTATGTCCTCTTCGTATAGAAGACGCTGCCGTCGTGTTATCGTCCTGGAGAGGGGTCGGTCAGCGCGCTACTGGCTGACGTCTTCTTCACAGCCCTCTCTGCTCTATCATTCTCGCCTGGCGTGCCGCCGCTTGACTTTGCGCCGTAACACTTTTTACACAAAACGAACATAGCCTACTGTAGGAACAGTATTAGTCGTTTTCCACGGCTCCAGAGGTCCCCGGAATGTGAAAGGTGGTCAAGAATTCATTTTATTTAAGTACCAGATTGAAACTTCCTGGCAGATTAAAACTGTGTGCCTAACCGAGGCTCGAACTTGCGAACTTTACCTTTCGCGGGCAAGTGCTCTGCCAACTGAGCTACCCAAGCACGACTCACGCCCCATCCTGACAGCTTTACTTCTGCCAGTACCTCGTCTCCTACTTTACAAACTTTACAGAAGCTCTCCTGCGAACCTTGCCCGCGAAAGGCAAAGGTCCCGAGTTCGAGTCTCGGTCCGGCACACAGTTTTAATCTGCCAGGAAGTTTCATATAAGCGCACACTCCGCTGTAGAGTGAAAAATCTCATTTTGGAAACATCCCCCAGGCTGTGGCTAAGCCATGTCTCCGCAATATCCTTTCTTTCAGGAGTGCTAGTTATGCAAGGTTCGCAGGAGAGCTTCTGTAAAGTTTGGAAAGTAGGAGAAGAGGTACTGGCAGAAGTAAAGTTGTGAGAACGGGGCGTGAGTTGTGCTTGGGTATCTCAGTTGGCAAAACACTTGCCCGCGAAAGCCAAAGGTCCCGAGTTCGAGTCTCGGTCCGGCACACAGCTTTAATCTTCCAGGAAGTTTCATATCAGCGCAAACTCCGCTGCAGAATGAAAATCTCATTCAAGTATCACATTAATGAATATCCACTCCAGTTGCTGAAAAGTTCTTTAGTTTACTCCACGACCGGTTTCGGCTTTCAAACTGAAGTCCTTTTCTCTTGGAATCTGGAAATTGTGCTGTGGCGAAGCAATGTCAAATGATCTTTCTGTCTTACCCACGGCACAGTTTTCGGATCCCACTATAAAATGGCTTCAATATGAAAGCCGTAACAGGTAGATGACCGAAATAAAGAACTTATAGCAACTGGAGTGTTTATTCATTGACGCAGTACACAACTGCAGGGCAGTAGCACTCCCCAACCATGGATAAAGTAATAATTATAGGACTAATATTAATTATAAAATAGCCTAAACCATTAATTGTAAGACTATGAAGAAAATCTGCAATAGAATGGAAGGACATGCTCAACAGAAAGTTCCTTAACTCAGTCTTAAACTCCTCTGCATTTTCCACAACACGTGCAGTATGCTCCAGCAAGTTGCTGAATATATGAACATTCTTGCATTTAACTCTTTTCTGTACTAATGTCCTTGAAGTCTTTATAGAGTTTGCGTTCAGTACTAGTAATATATTCATCCTCTCCGCCGTATTTCAAGAATAGAGAAATACTGGTAACCACGAAGGACAGCAACGTACCGGGTGGCTTATGGTAACAGATTTATGAAGTAGGTTAAATGTCAGACTGCTACCTAAGCAACGGAGGGCGAGCACAACCAACCATGTCTTAATTTAGCAACTCGGCGACTAATTTACGCGTCTGGCTTTTGGCTGTTGCATTGAACGCTAATTAAATTCTTTTAAGTCACGACAGCCCAGCCTAATGAACAGTCAACGAATAAACTGCAAAACATAAATAATTGTGCAGTATCAAAAGATGATATGGGGAAAGTCCATTAGGACAAGGATGTACGCTGACGCCAGTATTGAAATTTACTCTCAGTTATATTAAACATAAGAAAGCCATTTATAGAATGGTGGCCTTAAAAGGATTAATGTCATAAGCAGAGAAAGCAATGCGAACTGACCTAGGTGAGTAAGCACAGTGTTCGCAGGCAACGACTAATGTGTGCCAAGGACATTCATTGTGCACTGCACCTAATTCTTATTTTGAACACATTGCTAACCACTCAATTAAAGTCTGTATGCAATATCGTATTCGTAAATCACAATTTAGTACAAATTGCTGTATTAGCACGCAGTGTATACACACTCCTAAGTTTCAGATTGTTGCACTAAAGCAGCGAAGTCCAAACTAACTGCACATCGCGCTATCATTTAAATACGCAGCTCACACTCCACTCTACAGCTAACCACCTTATCCTACCAAGAACAGCGACCAAAAGGCCCACGACCCACTCTACAATCCACATCTACATTTACATCTGCATACATACTCCGCAAGTTACCGTATGGTGCGTAGCGGAGGCTACCCTCTACCACAACTAGTCTTTTCCCTTCCTGTTACACTGGCGAACAGACTGAGGGAAGAACGACTAGCTATATGCCTCCGTATGACCCCTAACCTTCCCCCATGAAACATGGACCTTGCCGTTGGTGGGGAGGCTTGCGTGCCTCAGCGATACAGATAGCCGTACCGTAGGTACAACCACAACGGAGGTGTACCTGTTGAGAGACCTGGCAAACGTGTGATTGCTGAAGAGGGGCAGCAGCCTTTTCAGTAGTTTCAGGGCAACAGTCTGGATGATTGAATGATCTGGCCTTGTAACACTAACCAAAACGGCCTTGCTATGCTGGTACTGCGAACGGCTGAAAGCAAGGGGAAACTACAGCCGTAATTTTTCCCGAGGTGATGCAGCTTTACTGTATGGTTGAATGATGACGGCGTCCTCTTGGGTAAAATATTCCGGAGGTAAAATAGTCCCCCATTCGGATCTCCGGTCGGGGGCTACTCAGGAGAACGTTGTTATCAGGAGCCGGCCGCGGTGGTCTGTCCGGAACTGCGCGACTGCTACAGTCGCAGGTTCGAATCCTGCCTCGGGCATGGATGTGTGTGATGTCCTTAGGTTAGTTAGGTTTAAGTAGTTCTAAGTTCTAGGGGACTGATGACCACAGATGTTATGTCCCATAGTGCTCAGAGCCATTTGAACCATTTTTGTTATCAGGAGAAAGAAAACTGGCATTCTACGGATCGGAGCGTGGAATGTCAGATCCCTTAGTCGGGCAGATAGGCTAGAAAATTAAAAAAGGGAAATGGTTAGGTTAAAGTTAGATATAGTGGGAATTAGTGAAGTTCGGTGGCAGCAGGAACAAGACTTCTGCTCAGGTGATTCAAAATGGATCAAATGGCTCTGAGCACTATGGGACTTAACTTCTTAGGACATCAGTCCCCTAGAACTTAGATCTACTTAAACCTAACTAGCCTACGGACATCACACACATTCATGTCCGAGGCAGGATTCGAACCTGCGACCGTAGCGGTCGCGCGGTTCCAGACTGTAGCGCCTAGAACCGCTCGGTCACAACGGCCGACTCTGGTCAGGAGAATGCAGGGTTATAAATACAAAATCAAATAGGGGTAATGCAGGAGTAGGTTTAATAATGAATAGGAAAATAGGAATGCGGGTAAGCTCCTACAAACAGCATAGTGAACGCATTATTGTGGCCAAGATAGATACGAAGCCCACACCTACAACAATAGTACAAGTTTACATGCCAACTAGCTCCGCATATGATGAAGAGATTGATGAAATGTATGATGAGATAAAAGAAATTATTCAGATAGTGAAATGAGACGAAAATGTAATAGTCATGGGTGACTGGAACTCGATAGTAGGAAAAGGAAGAGAAGGAAAAGTAGTAGGTGAATATGGAATTGGGCTAAGAAATGAAAGAGAAGGCCACCTGGTAGGATTTTGCGCAGAGCATAACTTAATCATAGCTAAACTTGGTTCAAGAATTATAAAAGAAGGTTGTACACACGGAAGAAGCCTGGAGATACTGGAAGGTCTCAGAGAGATTATATAATTGTAAGACAGAGATTCTGGAACCAGTTTTTAAATTGTAAGACATTTTCAGGGGCAGATGTGGACGCTGACCACAATCTATTGGTTATGAACTGTAGATTAAAACTGAAGAAACTGCAAAAAGGTGGGAATTTGAGAAGATGGGACCTGGATAAACTGACTAAACCAGAGGTTGTACAGAGTTTCAGGGAGAGCATTAGGGAACGACTGACAAGAATGGGGGAAAGAAATACAGTAGAAGAAGAATGGGTAGCTCTGAGGGATGAAGTAGTGAAGGCAGCAGAGGATCAAGTAGGTAAAAAGACGAGGGCTAATAGAAATCCTTGGGTAACAGAAGAAATATTAAATTTAACAGATGAAAGGAGAAAATATAAAAATGCAGTAAATGAAGCAGGCAAAAAGGAATACAAGCGGTCCAAAATGAGATCGACAGGAAGTGCAAAATGGCTAAGATGCGATGGCTAGAGGACAAATGTAAGGATGTAGAGGCACATATCACTAGGGGTAAGATAGATATTGCCTACAGGAAAATTAAAGAGACCCTTTGGAGTTCTAAGCAAAGAAGGCAAAGCAGAAAGGTGGAAGGAGTATATAGAGGGTCAATAGAAGGGCGATGTTCTTGAGGACAATATTATAGAAATGGAAGAGAATGTAGCTGACGATGAAATAGGAGATATGATTCTGCGTGAAGAGTTTGACAGAGCACTGAAAGACCTAAGTCAAAACAAGGCCCCGGGAGTAGACAACATTCCATTAGAACTACTGACAGCCTTGGGAGAGCCAGTCCGGACAAAACTCTACCATCTAGTGAGCAAGATGTATGAGACAGGCGAAATACCCTCACACTTCAAGAAGAATATAATACTTCCAATCCCGAAGAAAGCAGGTGTTGACAGATGTGAAAATTACCGAACTCTCAGTTTAATAAGCCACAGCTGCAAAATACTGACACGAATTCTTTATAGACGAATAGAAAAACTGGTAAAAGGCAAACCTACATTTCTAGGATTTGTAGACTTAGAGAAAGCTTTTGACAATGTTGACTGGAATACTCTCTTTCAAATTCTGAACGTGGCAGGGGTAAAATACAGGGAGCGAAAGGCTATTTACAATTTGTACAGAAAGCAGATGGCAGTTATAAGAGTCGAGGGATATAAAAGGGAGGCAGTGGTTGGGAAGGGAGTGAGACAAGTTGTAGCCTATCTCCGATGTTATTCAATCTTGTATAGTGAGCAAGCAGTAAAGGAAACAAAAGAAAAATTAGGAGTTGTAATTAAAATCCATGGAAAAGAAATAAAAACTTTGAGGTTCGACGACGACATTGTAATTGTCTCAGAGACAGCAAAGGACTAGGAAGAGCAGTTGAACGGAATGGATAGTGTCTTGAAAGGAGGATATAAGATGAACATCAACAAAAGCAAAACGGGGATAATGGGATGTATTCGAATTAAATCGGGTGATGCTGCGGGAATTACATTAGGAAATGAGACGCTTAAACTAGTAAAGGACTTTTGCTATTTGGGAAGCAAAATAACTGCTGATGGTCGAAGTAGAGAGGGTATAAAATGTAGACTGGCAGTGGCAAGGAAAGCGTTTCTGAAGAAGAGAAATTTGTTAACATCGAGAATAGATTTAAGTGTCAAGAAGTCGTTTCTGAAAGTATTTGTATGGAGTGTAGCCATGTGTGGAAGTGAAACGTGGACAATAAATAGTTTAGACAAGAAGAGAATAGAAGCTTTCGAAACGTGGTGCTATAGAAGAATGCTGAAGATTAGATGGATAGATCACATAACTAATGAGGAGGTACTGAATAGAACTGGAGAGAAGAGAACTTTGTGGCACAACTGGACTAGAAGAAGGGATCGGTTGGTAGGACATGTTCTGAGGCATCAAGGGATCACCAATTTATTATTGGAGGGCAGCGTGGAGGGTAAAAATCGTAGAGGGGGACCAAGAGATGAATACACTAAACAGATTGAGAAGGATGTAGGTTGCAGTAGGTACTGGAATATGAAGAAACTTGCACGGGATAGAGCTGCATCAAACCAGTCTCTGGACTGAAGACCACAACAACAACATGACCCATGAAGTGAGGCTGCCTGTTGGCGTTCTCGGCCCGACGACTTGTGTGCCTCCGCTAGAATAGCATTGCCTCGCCCTTGCGTGAGTACGCGGGCCGCTATGCTGATAGTACCTATACGTATCGCTTGAAGCACGCTGTGACGAACGACTTCCAACAACCTCGTTCACCAAGATAGCAAAAGTGTACTGGCGGATAGACGGAGGGAAAAAACGACTAACTATATGCCTCTGTATGACCCCTAATTTCTCCTATCTTATCTTCATGGTCCCTATGCGAAATGTATGTTGGCGGCCGTAGGATCGTTCTGCAGGCAGCTTCAAATGCCGGTTCTTTAAAATTTCTTGGTAGTATTCTTCCAAATGAATATTTCTTTTCCCTCCAGGGATTCCGACTTCAGCTTTTGAAGCATTCCATAACACTCGCATGCTGATCGAGCCCACCGATAACAAATCTAGCAGCTCGTCTCTGAATTTCTTCGATGTCTTCTTGAAACCGACCCGGTGCCGATCCCAAACACTCGAGCAGTACTGAAGAATAGGTCGCACTGCCGTCCTATATGCGGTCTCCTTTACAGATGAACACACTTTCCTAAAATTCTCTCATTAAACGGAAGTCTTGAAAGGAGGATATAAGATGAACATCAACAAAAGCAAAACGGGGATAATGGGATGTATTCCAATTAAATCGGGTGATGCTGAGGGAATTAGATTAGGAAATAAGACACTTAAAGTAGTAAATGAGTTTTGCTATTTGGAGAGCAAAATAACTGATGATGGTCGAAGTAGAGAGGATGTAAAATGTATACTGGCAATGGCAAGGAAAGCGTTTCTGAACAAGAGAAATTTGTTAACATAGAGTGTAGCCATGTATGGAAGTGAAACATGGGCGATAAACAGTTTGCACAAGAAGAGAATAGAAGCTTTCGAAATGTGGTGCTACAGAAGAATGCTGAAGGTTTGATGGGTAGATGAAATAACTGATGAGGAGGTATTGAATAGAATTGGGGAGAAGAGAAATCGTAAAAATTGTAGAGATTGACCAAGAGATGAATAAGCAAATTGAGAAGGATGTAGGTTGCAGTAGGTACTGGGAGATGAAGCACCTTGCACAGGATAGAGTAGCATGGAGAGCTGCAGCAAACCAGTCTCTGAACTGAAGACCACACAACACCTACGATTAGTTTTTTGTCCGTCTGTCTGCTTGTCCGAATTTTCAAAACCCCTTTTCTCAGGAACGAGTAGAGGTATCAAGTTGAAATTTATATCGCATATTATGGTCTACAGATGCAAAAAATTAAAGTATCTGAATCAATGCAATCAAAAGATACGGGGATTTATGTCACATATTTTGATAATCGAAAACACACTCAACACCTGCGGGGTACTTCCCGTTGAGCTAGAATCATGAAATTTGCAAGAAGCAAGGTTTCACGCTTCAGCCAAAGGAAAAAATGGGAAACTTGTTGATTTGTAATTATATCACACGAAAAGAAGTTTTAGTTATTAGTTATCATACTGTCTGTGTATCCGTCAGTCTGAGAAGACTCCGGGTAGATATGTCAAATTGAAAATTATGTCACATACTAAGATATACGGGCCCTTAGCTTCTAAGTCAATGCAACCAAAAATGAGGCCATTTATTCCACATTTTTTGATACCCCCCAACTTAGTCATCAAAACGTACAGTGTACGTGCCCTAAGTCTATAACTATGAATTTGGCAAGAAGAAACTTTTCACAGTATAAGTAAAGGGAAAAATCCGAATTTGTGGATTTGTAACTACATTACACGAAAAATTTTTTTTGTCGTTTGTTAGCCGACTGTGTCTCTGTCCCTCCATCTGTTAAGACCCCTTTTTCTCAGGAATGGGCAAACGTATCAAGTTGAAATTTGTGTCTATAGTCCTTTGATAGTGTACAAATGGTAAGCCACTAAGTCAATGCAGTCAAAAGATTAGGACATTTATTCACATAATTTGACGCTCGCGAAACTAATTAAAACCTGTAGCACACTTCCCCATGACGTAGAATGATGAAATTCGGCAAGAAGAAAGGTTTCACAGTACAAGTAAAGGAAAAAATCTGAAATCTGTTAATTAGTAATTATATCACACGAAAAAATATTTCTTTTGTCATTTGTTATACGACATCATATTTGAAATTACGAAAATCTCGAAACTCTAGAAATTCGTGGGACCGATGTCTTTTCAGTATTAATGTCGATAACAGGCAAAAGTCGTCGAGATGTGCGAGAGTCCTCCTCGCATCTGGCCATTGTTTTAATGTAAATGTGGAGAATTGTTTCTGGCACTCTGACGTAAGTTATTCAATAGTCTATTTATGATAAATACTTAGTCTGTTCTGTACCGCAATAGATATTATATAGGTGACTCCAGGAGCTGACAAATTGTTTGTCTTACACAGTTGTAGCGTGTTTCTAGTTTTTGTTAGTGTTCTTATAAGCAATTACACATAAAAATGTTATTTTTTAAATATTTATTGCACAAACATGATGATAATTTTTTTGAGCTAGTCTCTTTATTCCGATTTCAACGCTGTCATTTGGTTTTACTGTAGGTCTTCTGGAATTTCAGTAAGGAGAAACAAAACCATTTATTTGCAAATAAAATTGCAATTCTATTAGAAATGGCAAACTTTTTGAAAGTTTAATTATATAGTGTCTTCCAGTGAGGTTAAAAGTAAAAGAAGGATGGAATCCACTCGAATTGGGTCAGTAGATGAAAAAAAAATCGATTAGGGAATGAGACGCTGGAAGTGAAAGACGAGTTTTTGTATTTGGACAGAAAAATAACTGCAGACGGCAGGAGTAAAGAGGATTTTAAACGGTAGACCGACATTAGCAAGAAAAGCTTCCTTGAAAACTAGGAATATATTAACATTCTAGGAGCAACTAAGTGATTTCTGAAAGTATTTGTTCGAAGTCAAACCATACTTGAAAATGAAAGTAGAGAAATGACTAGTACTGAGGAGAAAAGGTTTTAGAAATATGATGCAACAGAAGAATGCCGAAGATTATAAAGTTGGATGAGTAGATCGGATATCCAGTAAAGAGGTACTGAAACGAGTTGGTGAGAAAAGAGCTGTTAACTCCACTGAAACAAGGGATAGTTCTCTATATCACATTCTGAGGCATCAAAAGATAGTTAATTTGGTGATTAAATGGACAACTAGAACGGGGTCAGGAGATATGGTGAAAATTGTAAAAATCAGATAGTTTGAAGTGGATATGGATGCAGTATGTAAGCACATTGAACGAACTCTCACAAGAGAGACTACCGTGGAGAGCTGGAGCAAACCCTTATTTCGACAACGATGAGTTTCTTATAGCTTAGAGCAATGAATGTGACCAGAGTAAACAAACGATGAATACGTTAATATGTTTTTGGTGCTGGATGTTGTAACCTCCCCCTCACTTATCGACCTTAATGACAGTGAAAAATGAAACCGCGTGTACCTAATGGGAATTTTGGAAAAGCAATCGTCACCGAAGTTAACCTGTCGGTAAAGAGGGAGGAAAGGGTTACATCTAAATGAAAGGAAAAATGCAAATGAAACTGGTGGAAATTAATTTTGAAAAGGGGTAAAGTTAATAAAGAAAGTAAATGTGCGGCCGTTACGTCAACAATTAACTAGCGGTAATTAGATATTTGAGATTTGGGGGAAATCACGGTCGCCAGTCCTAAGGACAATTACTATAGTAACTGAAAAAGAAAAGTTATTACACATATAATTAGCACTAGAAGCGTGGCAACTGAAGGTTGACACGTGTAGTGTGAAAACTGAAAGTTTGTCAGAAGTAATAAATTTCGCTACACTCTGACTTAATTTAGCAAAAGAATTAATAAAACCGGAAAATCGAAAGTTAATTTAGTGACTGAAGTTAATAGTGAGCTTTCTTTCTGAAGCACATCGAAATCTAGCAGAATACGGTTAGTCTTGGACTACCTCAACAATCATTTCAAAAGTAACTTGACTCTACACAATTTAGAAACAAGAGATTTAACTTTGAACTTGAATTAAATGATTCTGAATAATTAACAATAGTAAAATTTAGTACGTACCAAGCTGAGCTGCAGTCACAGGTAAGCTAAAATATGCTAACAAAACTCGCACTCTTAATTTGTGCTTGTGTAATCTAACTGTTGTAGCCAGCTATGAATGCTTTAACTGCATTTTGAAACTAAAGTAATGAAATGCAATGATAGTACTTTAATGCTGGCGTCTGAATTTCAACGACACTCGGGTTCATTTCGGAAAAGGAAGGGACCCTGCTTGGTAATGCAATTGGGACAATGAGCAACAAAGGTTCATGCTAAGTTGCTGTAATTTTGCGAGGCAAATGGATCAATTTGAAAAGCTGAGGTCTGCCATACAGTTCTGAAACTTTACGTGCTTTTAGTCTTCCTTGTTAGTTGATTGAAGGTTTGAAGCCGTCGATCGAGGAGGTGGCGACAGTCACTCATTGTCGGCCGTCGCTGTTGCAGAAGCTGGATGTTGGCGCGCCTTCTTCTCAACACGGTCACCAGACGAAACGGGCTCTTGATGTGCGCCAGCTAATGCTTCCCGTCCGCGACACCATGTCAGAAACTATCATCGCAAGTCGAGCGCAATTACATGCTGCTAAACCCCGAAAGCGCGGCAACTCGCGAGAGCGTCACACCACACACCTGCTCCACTCGCTACTCCAGCCAGACTCCAACTGCCCTGCCCGCGCTCCACGCGGCAGAGTTAACACCACCAAAGATCCTACACACTTTGATTCTTCACACGACCTATCGATGTAATCGTTCGATAGCAGTTTTCCCTAGGCAAGACCCAGCGTAAAAATACAAATAATATTTACGAAACAAACCAATTATACATCGACATAAATGCATAAATATATATATATATATATATATATATATATATATATATATATATATATATATATACACAAATAGTAAAACAATTACAATATATAAAGGCACAGAAATGTCATATATTCAGGTAACAAAATAAGGAAAAAACTTACAGTACAATAGATGGAAATAGGAGGATATGCATTTCCGGCGTTACACGTGCCCCACATTGTCTGAGGATGTTCGTGTAACCTAAACAGACTCAGAAAATGTCCCAAAAAATAAACAGCGGAAATGCATATGCTCAAAACATCATCAAAATTTAGCATTCGTCTAATTAAGCATAAATCAATTTTTTAGACCATAAAAATTGAGTGGAGACAGTCCTAATCTTATTCCACTCTGTCATCTTGCACAAAATAAAACAGGTTGACAACATATTAAAATTCATAGAAAGCATAGAAAATGGTTTAGCTATTCCAAAATCATTAAAATTCGTAATACTATAAGAAATGGAATACTATTTGCAAAATTAATTAGAGTACATGGTCATAAAAACAGGTAGATCAAAATAAGCAAATTAATTATTAATTACATAGAATACACATTTTATATAACCTTTTCATAATTATTATCTCGTCATGAGAGTCCACTTAACGCTAAACAAGAAAATAATATACAGTAGATCGACAAAAACATAAATATTGACAGCAGAATTCTTTCACATCAGCTGTCCGGGAAGAAAAACAACTCCGCCTTCCGTACTCGCAAGTACAAAGAATGCCGACAGCGGCACAAGAGCCGACAGCGACCCAAGAGCCGACAGCGGCTCCACCTTGCCAGTATTGTTGCGCCCGCCTGTGCGGCACGCTTGATCTCACTCGCCTGTGTAGCGGCATTTCCAGAACGTCCGTTTCACTGAATTCTTTAGGAAAACTCACTCCCGAGTAATCTCAAGGAGTCCCTTAATACTATCACAGTGGATAACTCAACACTGTCCATCACACGCATGTACTAGCCTGAAACTTAAAACAGCGTCTAAGTACATCGGCAATGACTAGTAAAACACAGATTCATGCATTCATGAAATCTGACAGCTAGTTACAAAAGCATATTTACATTCCTTAATCTACTGTGACTCAGCTGAAAACTCAAACTAGCAGCTTGGATTTTTCAATTGGTTAAAACGTCTAATCAAAAATTAATTACTTGTTAATTACAAGTTCTTTAATGACCTCTAGGTCAGGCAAAAGCATCGCAACATGGCACATCCTTAAATCTTACACTCTATATTACATACTGTACAAATTACCCATTCTGTGGTATTAATCAATCCTAGGTTGGTACAATTTCAAGTCTACAATATTCCGTATACCTAATCGTTTTCCAGAGCTTGGATACTCTAAGCAATAAGCATTTGTGTGAGGTATACCAATGACTTTATATGGTCCATTATAAACAAACTTAAATTTAGAGATTTCATTGTCTATCTCGCTCGATTTCTCATGAGCTTTTACAAGTACTAAGTCTCCGATTGCAAACTTAGCAAAACGCGCTTTAGCGTCATGACGACGTATGCGAGCATCAGCTTTTAGCTTCATTACTTCCCGCAAACGATCTTTTTTCACACCAATACTAATGTCAATCCGTGGAGGGAATTTGATTATCTCTTCCACTAAACTTTTACTTCAGTCATCCAACAGGATTTCCTCTGGAGAAAATCCCGTAGATTCATGTCTCAAGGTGTTCATAATTCTCTCAAATACTGCTACATATTTGCCCCATGCCCTATGGTTGTGATGGCAATAGGTACGGCAAAGTCGGCCTAGCTCGCGCATATACCTCTCAGCGGGATTCCCAGCCGGACAATAAGCTGAAATATGGATCACCTCGACCCCATTACTTTCCATGCCTTCATTCCACAACTTAGAAGTAAATTGTGCCCCATTGTCTGATAGAATCGCCTTGGGCTTACCAATATGAACAAAATAATCGTTCACAAGCTTGCTATAGACCGCTTTGGCTGTAGCTTTCCTAATCGGGTATAGCTTGATGAACTTGGAAAAAGCTTCTAGCACTACTAAAATGTAGGCAAAGTTTCCTGATGACTTGGGCAAAGGTCCGTACAAGTCCACGCACAGTAATTCAAAGGTGTCGTTAGGCCTTATACTTTGCATAGGACCACGACTCGTACAGTTGGTAACCTTCACCTTCTGACATAAATCGCAAGTTTTCACTCTGTCAGTAACGCGTTTTAACATGTTGTTAAAATGCACTACTTCATACAGCTTTTCCGTACATTTCTTCGGTTCACAGTGACCATACGCCAAATGGTAGTAGTCTATTATTTCCGTGACGAATTTGGTGGGCCGGCATACCCGCCAAATATTACTATCTTCACCCTTACGTATGTACAAGATATGATCGTATATCTTGTAATACTTCCTTAATTTCTCTCCTTCTGGACTCCTTTCGTCATATCGGGTTTTCACCATATTTAAACAACCATCCTCGTTCTGATGACGACGTAGATTCTTACAGATGTTCACTATTAATTTGCGTCCCTCAACTTCTTTAAAATAGTATAATTTGACCACTCCATCTGACTCCTCTTTCAATACATCTTGATTAGACTCGGGCAACCGCGAAGCGCATCCGCAACGCAATTGTCGGTCCCTTTTACGTAACAGATGTCATAGTTAAATTGCTGTAAATACAGCGACCACCTAGTCAGTCTTTCGTGAAGTAGTTTACAATCCTTCAGATAAGTGAGCGCCTTATGGTCCGTATGAATAATCACCTTACGGTCCCATAGGTAACCCTTGAACTTCTTGAATCCCCACACGATAGCGAGACACTCTTTCTCAGAAATCGTGTAGTTTCGCTCACTTTTTGATAAAGTTCGACTCGCGAACGCTATCGTCCGGTGTTCCTTATCCTCTCCTTTACCAACTTCTTGGAACAGTTCTACCCCCACCCCGTAATTCGACGAATCCGTTCCCAGATGGAAGGGTAGCGATAAATCAGGATGAAACAGTATGTTAGATCTTAACAACTCGTCTTTTAATCTCTCGAAAGCGGCCTGACACCCGTCAGTCCACACAAACGGAACATTTTTGCGTAAGAGGTTATTCAAATTTTCATCATTAAACACTTGTCCTTTTACAAATTTACGGTAAAATCCTGTGAGCCCTAGAAAACTTTTTAACTGTTTCCTAGACTTGGGTGGAGGACAATTCCTTATTGCCTCTAGTTTCTCTGGGTCCTTCGTAATACCAGCAGTGGTAATTACATGCCCTAAAAGTTTCAGTTCCTGCTTTACAAATTCGCATTTCTTTAGCTTTAGAGTCATTCCGCCACGGCGCAATGCTCTAAAAACTTCATCTAACAGGTCACAATGGTCATGCCAAGTGGCATTGGCCAACAATAGGTCGTCAACGTATACAGTTAACCTTGAACTCAAAGCCGATCCTAGCACTTTATCTAGGGCCCTGATGAATACGGACACAGATATATTAAGTCCAAACGGCAGTACTCTATACTGATAACACCTGCCCGCAAACAAGAAGGCAGTGTATGGCCTAGATTCTTCTTCGAGTTCTATTTGCCAGTAACTAGCCGTCAGATCGAGGCTAGTCATGAACTTAACGTCATGAAAACGTTGCAAAATCTCCTCCATACTCTCTGGTCTGTCTGTTTCACGTTGAACGACCCTATTCAACGTGCGTGCGTCAATCACAATACGCACACTACCATCCCGTTTTGCTACAATGACCAAACCGTTATTGTATGGACTCGTACTTCTTTCAATCACCCCCCATTCGATCATCTTATCTATCTCCCGTTGCACTGCTTCCTTTTTGGACAGCGGTATAGCATACGGTCTCACGAAGAATGGTTCGTGCGGAATTACATGCAACTTGCATTTATATCCTTCCACAAGTCCCGGTTTGTCTGAAAACACACTCTTATTCCTCATTATCACTTCATACAGGCCTCGTCTTTGTTCGTGTGTTACGTTTGACACACCGTCTACAATACTTTCCAATGCAGTTTCTACACTATTGTCAATGCCGAGATTCCTCACATTACAGTAGTTCAAATTCATACCTACATCAATACCATTCGGCCAGTTAACAATGTGTATAGGCTGGTATTGCCTATGCACACCGTCTCCTGCCTCGTCAAAGCTAACTACTATTGTTTTATCTTGTGACGTACATGTCAAAGTTTTGCTTTCGCAATTAATCACTGCACGGTACTTTAATAGCCAATCTAACCCGATAATTACTTCCGTAGTTAAGTCTGGCACGACGACAAACTCTTGCTCAAATCGTGCCCCACATATCTCGAAGTTGACAAAAATCTGTTTTGTGACCGGTTTACTGGCCTTCCCAGTAGCACCGATAATTTTCACTCCTGTTACTGGCATAACTACGATACCAGGTCTGTCTTTCAGTAACTCAAATATTTTCCCAGATACAGCACTCAATTCTGCACCGGTGTCAATCAACACGTTTAGTTGTAGGTCGTGCATATTAACAGACACTACTATCTGTCTACACTTGTCCTCGACTGTTTCTTTATTTTCCCACAGTAAATCCTCGTCTATATCCAGGTCATTCCAGAAAAAACCATCCGGCTTTGATCCTAAATCCGGTTTATCTGGCGGCTTTTTCAGTCTCTGTTCACATACAGTTTTAATTTCAACACGTTTGTCCTGAGGCTTAGTCTGTAGCTTCGCCTCCAATACCGAAACCTTATCCTGTAACTCGTCAACTAGTGAGTGTTGCTTTGCTATCAATTCACTAATTGTCACCTTCGTTGATTCCTCTTTAATCAGATTGATCTCATCTGCCAATCTACCTGGAGAAATGTGCCCAGTAGTATCTGCAATTACTTCCTCTAGATCTGCGCAACCCACACTGTTATCTTCTGACCGTATAATGTCAGCTCTAACCTCATACACGCTGTAATCTACGTGCTTTTCTACCAATCGTGTCCGGCTATCACTAAAATTTTCGTAATCTTTCTCCTTAATACTCCCGCAATGTTTAAACTGGAGGCTTGCGTCGGATGGGTCGGCTACTTCTACCACTACGACTTTCGGTAAAGTCTGCCGGTTAGGGCCAGAACTTTCTATCACTTCACAAATACTATCTTCCTGTGGGACGAAACGCGGCAAATCCTGCCCGCGCTCCCCATAAACACTTCTCCCATACAGGCCCCTATAATCTCTTAGTTCGTCGTATAAGCGACCGAACTGCCTTAACCAGACCTCATCCCTCTCTGCATCCCCTCGCTCGATGACGGACGTTTTATCCGACATCTGATCTTGTCTCAACACTTGCGAATCATTCTTAAACTCAATCTCCAGTTCCGCTGTGGGTATTACAGCTGCCACTTTATAATCGATTTCCGGAACACTACTTAAATTGTTCTCACTGACAGTGAATGTATTTTCTACTGCCGTGTCTACAGCTGATCTACTACTAGTGGGCGCACTCCTTTCTCCTAACACTGGCACACTCTCCCGCCGTTGATTATTCCATACGGAATTCTCATAACGACTACACCTCGGTTTTCTACTGTTATTGGGCCGCCAAAATTTCTCCACGCCCGGTCGGCCCCTCACCGGCTCGGCTAATGGTTTCCCTGGTTTGTCCCAGCAGATACGCTCCCCGGATGCTGCTGAGGCGGCTGATCACACACTCTGGCGTTATTACTATACTGCGAAGCCCGTATCACGCTAGTATGATACTGGTTTCCGTCATTCCTGTTATTATTTGCATTGTATCGATTGTCATTACGGCCCGAACCACTATTGTTACTGCTGCCAAGATTGCGGTATGCATTATTCCCATAGTTATGATTGTTGTGGTTGCTGTGGTACCCGTTGTTGTTACCACGACCTCTACCAGTATCGCGATTATTGCGCCAATTGTCCTCGTCCTTAACTCTTTCCAGGAAATCATTGATTGTCCTGTAATTGCTTCCTACGTAGCGTTTTGTATCATCTGGAAGCTTCTTGTAGAGTTCCCAAACTATTTCGGTTTCCGTGCGGCGATCACGCAAATATTCCAACTTCGGATCCAGCCCTCACAAAACTCCTTCATCGAGCCGCGCGAATTCGCATCGAAAGGCCTCGATACGACAAATTCGCGCCAGACACTTTGCTGTTTTTGCTCTGACCAGTATTCAGCCAGAAACAAATTTTTAAACTCGTCAAAGGTCAGGTTCGTAATGTTGAGGTTTAAGCCCCAACGCTTGGCATCACCAGCCAACACATCAATAACCGCATTAATTTTTTTCTCATTAGTCCATGATCTGGGAACTCTTTCACAGTTTTTAATGAAATCCGTCGCGTGTATACCACCTTTTTTCAAGGGGTCGAACCGCTCCTCTTTCGTCAACAATTCCGAACTATGTGCACAGATTGGCACATAGCTCTGTTTTTCTTCAAGTTTCTTTTCTAATTCCGACACTCTCGTAATCACTTGGCAAGTGGTTGTCGCAAGCGTTTCCACTTCCCTCTTTTTCTCTTCGCAGGTATTAGCCTGCTTCCTCACTTTGGTATCTACTTTGGATACTAAAACCTTTAAAGTTTCCACCTTCTGTTGATCGTCTTTTCTCACTAATTGAATTTGTTCCGTCACCTTATTCTCGATGATCGGAGCAACTGCGTCTCCTACACTTTTCTCGATTCTGCTAATTTCGGAATTAAAACGCGTATTTATGCTCGCAATTTCCGCCTGAACGCCTATCATTTCCTGTTTAAGATTACCGATTTCGGTATTAATCACAACAATATCTTCTTTGATTTTATCAACTTTTGTGTTAACAACTCCAACATTGTTGTTAACAACATTAATAGCTTTGTTCTGATTGTCTAGCTTCCTGTCAATTTTTTCAGACTGAGCTTCTTGCTTGGCAGCCTGAGCTTTAATTTCTGCCGATTGAGTTTCTATCTTGCTAGACTGAGCCTTGATTTCGTTAATCAAAACATTCAATAAATCAGTTAAATTCCCGGAAACTACCGGTTTTACTTCCGTAGCGGCTTCCTCTTTAATTGTCCCCCCGTATTCGTCATCAAGGGATTCCGATTTGATTTTCACTTCCGATTCCGAAACATTTTCTAATGTTTGGAATTCCATTTCTGCTCTTTGTTGCGTCTCGGCGGTCGCGTCTTTCATGCTAGCCGCCTGCCCCTGAACAATGGGTACCGCGGTGCGCGTTTCCCACTGTTCGACCGATTGTTCCGTACCCAAGTCTACCAAATTTTGGTAATTGTTGCCTTCACTCATTTTAATAATTTTCAATATAAATAACAAATCTCAAATCTAATTAGGATTCCTCAGACTAATATTCTCGCTGACGTATCGACCATTTCGTAACCAGTACTTTGTTACGAGATTTGCACAATGCAAAATTCGTGTCCAGAACAACCTCAAATTTGAAGATTGTCCTGTCACCAGGTCGCCACGTGTAACCTCCCCCTCACTTATCGACCTTAATGACAGTGAAAAATGAAACCGCGTGTACCTAATGGGAATTTTGGAAAAGCAATCGTCACCGAAGTTAACCTGTCGGTAAAGAGGGAGGAAAGGGTTACATCTAAATGAAAGGAAAAATGCAAATGAAACTGGTGGAAATTAATTTTGAAAAGGGGTAAAGTTAATAAAGAAAGTAAATGTGCGGCCGTTACGTCAACAATTAACTAGCGGTAATTAGATATTTGAGATTTGGGGGAAATCACGGTCGCCAGTCCTAAGGACAATTACTATAGTAACTGAAAAAGAAAAGTTATTACACATATAATTAGCACTAGAAGCGTGGCAACTGAAGGTTGACACGTGTAGTGTGAAAACTGAAAGTTTGTCAGAAGTAATAAATTTCGCTACACTCTGACTTAATTTAGCAAAAGAATTAATAAAACCGGAAAATCGAAAGTTAATTTAGTGACTGAAGTTAATAGTGAGCTTTCTTTCTGAAGCACATCGAAATCTAGCAGAATACGGTTAGTCTTGGACTACCTCAACAATCATTTCAAAAGTAACTTGACTCTACACAATTTAGAAACAAGAGATTTAACTTTGAACTTGAATTAAATGATTCTGAATAATTAACAATAGTAAAATTTAGTACGTACCAAGCTGAGCTGCAGTCACAGGTAAGCTAAAATATGCTAACAAAACTCGCACTCTTAATTTGTGCTTGTGTAATCTAACTGTTGTAGCCAGCTATGAATGCTTTAACTGCATTTTGAAACTAAAGTAATGAAATGCAATGATAGTACTTTAATGCTGGCGTCTGAATTTCAACGACACTCGGGTTCATTTCGGAAAAGGAAGGGACCCTGCTTGGTAATGCAATTGGGACAATGAGCAACAAAGGTTCATGCTAAGTTGCTGTAATTTTGCGAGGCAAATGGATCAATTTGAAAAGCTGAGGTCTGCCATACAGTTCTGAAACTTTACGTGCTTTTAGTCTTCCTTGTTAGTTGATTGAAGGTTTGAAGCCGTCGATCGAGGAGGTGGCGACAGTCACTCATTGTCGGCCGTCGCTGTTGCAGAAGCTGGATGTTGGCGCGCCTTCTTCTCAACGCGGTCACCAGACGAAACGGGCTCTTGATGTGCGCCAGCTAATGCTTCCCGTCCGCGACACCATGTCAGAAACTATCATCGCAAGTCGAGCGCAATTACATGCTGCTAAACCCCGAAAGCGCGGCAACTCGCGAGAGCGTCACACCACACACCTGCTCCACTCGCTACTCCAGCCAGACTCCAACTGCCCTGCCCGCGCTCCACGCGGCAGAGTTAACACCACCAAAGATCCTACACACTTTGATTCTTCACACGACCTATCGATGTAATCGTTCGATAGCAGTTTTCCCTAGGCAAGACCCAGCGTAAAAATACAAATAATATTTACGAAACAAACCAATTATACATCGACATAAATGCATAAATATATATATATATATATATATATATATATACAAATAGTAAAACAATTACAATATATAAAGGCACAGAAATGTCATATATTCAGGTAACAAAATAAGGAAAAAACTTACAGTACAATAGATGGAAATAGGAGGATATGCATTTCCGGCGTTACAATGTATCCGTAAATCAAGCTGCTGCTATTGCTGCTCGTGCGTATGCTGTACGGTACCCTCAAAGGTGCAATTCCGATAAGAATGTTTTTCGTCGCTTGGAGCAACACCTTCGGGAAACGTAATCTTCGTTTACAGGTAATGGACAGGAGACGTCCAACGATTAGACGTACTCCACAAACAGATAACGCTATTCTTGAAACCGTTCACCAATCACCTCTGCGAAGTACCGGCGATACTGCAAGGCAGTTTCAGATACCTGAAGGACTGGTTGTTTGAGTGTTTAGCGATGATGACCTGCATCCATATCATTACAAATTAACTCAATACCAGCAGTCAGAAGATCGCTTTCAAGGAGTAAACGTTTGTGAATGGCTTTTACACTAAGTGGAAGATAACGAACATTTTATAAATAACGTCATGTGGACTGAGGAGTCTATTGAAGGTATTTTCAATCTCCGCAGCAGCCATCATTGATCGGAACACAAACGATAAGTCACCGGTAAACGTGGCGTTCAGGCACGTTTTGGCATAAAACTGTGGGCTGGAATTGTGGGAGGAGAGCTCGTGGGCCACTACCTGTTGCCGGACAAGTTGAATCAGCTCCTGTCGTAAGTTTGTTTACAGGACTTTGTCTGACGAGTCAGAAAACGTTCTATTTGGTTTTCGGTGACAGCTGTGATTTTAGTACGATAGTGCATCGCCGCACTTTGGAACGATTATGCATATCTATTTAAATGAAGCGTTTCCAAAAAAATGGTTCAAATGGCTCTGAGCACTATGGGACTCAACATCTGTGGTCATAAGTCCCCTAGAACTTAGAACTACTTAAACCTAACTAACCTAAGGACATCACACACATCCATGCCCGAGGCAGGATTCGAACCTGCGACCGTAGCAGTCGCGCGGTTCCTGACTGAGCGCCTAGAACCGCTAGACCAGCGCGGCCGGCGAAGCGTTTCCAGGGAAATGGATTGGAGGTACAGTTAATATTTTTTTCATAATGTGGGGCTTAAAGTCACTACCGCCATTAGACTGTTGTTTATTTACAGTATTACATTTACACTTACACAATCATGATTTCAGCTTCAAAGTGCTTCAAGTGTTCAGGCCTCCACGTTCCCCGGACGTTAATCCACTAGATCTTTGTTTGTGAGGTCACTTACAGGAACTAGTTTGTAGTACTCCACCGACGGATGTACATGACCTAATAGCTCACGTGCATAACGCCTCGGCGATGGCAAATGCAATTGTGTTGTCCAGGGTCAAAGAGAGTAGCCTATGATGCAGCGAATGGAGAAGTGTTGGCAAATGAAAAGTGGTCGCTTTGAACATCTTATCTAAAGAAAATGTAGCTCGAACTTGTACGTGCCGGCTCTGTGAAGAAAAGCCTGCACGTCAAACGTACAGAATGGAATTATTGTGCGTAACCTAATGTGAAATCTGGTGTAGCCTACATATTGCGTTTATTGTACATCATTGATACAGACGATGTTATTGTCTCCACTATTATTTTATATTGGCTTTATTTGTGACCTGTACGAAACAAAGTGGCATTCGGGAGGACGACGGTTGAATCCCGCGTCGGGCCATTCTGATTTAGGTTTTCCGTGATTTCCCTAAATCGCTCCAGGCAAATGCCGGGATGGTTCCTTTGAAAGGACAAGGCCGACTTCCTTCCCCTTCCTTTCCTAATCCAATGAGACCGAAGCCGGCCGAAGTGGCCGTGCGGTTAAAGGCGCTGCAGCCTGGAACCGCAAGACCGCTACGGTCGCAGGTTCGAATCCTGCCTCGGGCATGGATGTTTGTGATGTCCTTAGGTTAGTTAGGTTTAACTAGTTCTAAGTTCTAGGGGACTAATGACCTCAGCAGTTGAGTCCCATAGTGCTCACAGCCATTTGAACCATTTTTTTTTGAGACCGATGACTTCGCTGTCTGGTCTCCTCCCCCAAACAACCCAACCGAAACAAAGTGGTCATTTATGCCTGTAAGAAGTTCATGTTATGTCTTAACGTTTAGATAATGTTTTAATCTTTAAATGAAGGTAACTTGTAACAGAAAAAGTACACGAGATACGCAATTGTTGCGCTTTAATTAAAAAAATATATGTTTGGCGCGAACGTGACTCTAACATCGGCGACTGTGCTTATCCTTCCCTATTGCATCACCTCGTCTCACTGAGTAATGGGATAGCTCCGGCACACTCCAGAGTTCATGCTACCTGCTCTAGGCCACGCTGAACGTTGTTGGAGCGCTGCCAGAACCTCGTTTTTTACATCGCATTTCTGTTAAGCATATTGGACTTGGTTCTGCTAGATATACTTTCATGTTGAACAGGGGTGAGAATCGCATTCCGACCGCCAAGTGCGACATTTTCGACCTGCGTTAATAAATTACCTAATAGTTCCTGTGAGAAGCAAGAGATAATTTGTTGATTATATATGACTATTTAAAATCATATTCCAGACGGGGACTCGAAACGGCGTATTTGATTTTTTTTGCAGGTGGTGCGCTAGTAATTTCACTACTCGAGTACTTCTCAATCAGAGCTCAGAGCTTGACCCTGCCCTGGGAACTAGATGCACTCTCGAAGGAATAATTAATGATCTATGACAGCTAGAACAGCAGCCGAGATTAATTAGCGTTCTCAACGAGTGAAAATGCTATCAATCCTGACGTGATATACAGCCTGTTTGACTTACAAATACAAACGTAAGCGACGACTAAAGGACAGTGAAACAAGTTAATAAATCGGATAAACATATAGGAACAAAACCAATGGTTTCCCCGATACTAAATATTACGATTGAGCGCGTGAACACCTTGTAACAGAATCCCAGAGGATCAAAAATGCAGATATACAATTGTTGACAAACTCATCACAACAAATGTTGCAAATGGCTACCATTTATACGAAGGCAGGTTTCGCCACGACTGCTCATCGACTCCTGTACGTGTTCAGAAATCCTAAGCGTGGTTTAGATGCATTGGCAACCATCGACACAATCAACATGCCTTCAACACCCTGAAGGTTTTAATTATCCTCACACGAAAAAATCCAACGTGTAGTCTTAGACATTAAGAGTACTTTTGTACTCATAGTGGTCAGAGACGCTGTACGATGACTACGCGGGATGTCAGCATTGTGAAGGACATGGCGAAACTCGAATGTTCGTGTGAGATAAAGTTACATAGTTTAAAAAGGGGAAATGTGGGGTAATCGGAATCTCACGTTACAAACGTCTACGACTTGTAGAGGGTAGTGAATACATAATACACTGAATAGGAACCCACGTCCGAAAACGTACCATTGCCGTGATACAGCTGTTTGAAAACCTGTTTGCTAGGTAGGTATGCAATAGGGTAGTCATGGTAGGTGGTGGTTCTCTCGGATTGGCTAATGGCATTTGACGTCTATCGTACTTCTCTGACCTGGCTCGAGTCTCATTCAAGTGTCAGTGAGTGTTAGAGCAACATGGTTGAGTACATGTTTGCAGAATAAACAAAATGGTTCAAATGGCTCTGAGCACTATGGGACTCAACTGCTGTGGTCATGTCCCCTAGAACTTAGAACTACTTAAACCTAACTAACCTAAGGACATCACACACATCCATGCCCGAGGCAGGATTTGAACCTGCGACCGTAGCAGTCGCACGGTTCCGGACTGCGCGCCTAGAACAAGGAGACCACCACGGCCGGCGAGCAGAATAAACCGACATGATCCTTTTGAATGGCGAAGTTCACTGTCATGATATGGCTGCTCGTCGCCTTTATCAAGATTGTTCTCCACAAGGTCCGAATCCATCGCACAACCTTTTAGCCACAATTACGTAACGGCTTCGAGAAAGAGCACCTTCACCGTCAGCAGCTATGACAGTATTGCTCAAAGTAGACGACGCACACCCCCGAATTGGAGGATATTAAATGTATTCGCAATTTCAAATATGGACAGCCATCAGCTATAGAATGGAATAATGACAATGAAAATTTGTGCCAGACCGGGACTCGAACCCGGATTTCGCGCTTATCTTGAGCGGTCGCCTTACCTTTTTTTTTTGATCTCATTTTGTTCTATAATGTACGTTGAATTTGTTCGTGGCGGACGTCCGATGACCTCGTTCAGGTTGTTCGTTGATCTGTTCACTCAGATTTATTTATTACAGAGGGTAATAAACCCTCTGACCGAACACGCTGAACTACCGTGCAGGCGCCATTTGACTATATGTGCACGACTCACGGCCCTACCCAAACTTCCATATGTAATCAACCATGTGTCTACGACCGGGACTCGTACATCCATTATGAATATTCCAGTACAGGCCAGACTTTGTATTTGAAAGTCGCTTGCCCGGTATCGGCAGATAAATACGATATTCCAGTCTCTGTGTAGTTCTGATTACGTCGCATGCATGTCCAAAGGAACTGTGCATCGAAATTCAGAATAACACAGGCACTGCGATATCGAATTGGAAGAGGCTGAATTGCATCACGTTGAAGACAACCCGTCAACGAGTTTTAATGAGTGGACCTGTGAAACAAGTGGGTCATGCCGAATCATTTACTTGTAAAAGCCGTCGCATTACTAACATGCTTTCAGATGGTCGTAGCACGGAAACAGTACGTTTCCGGACAAGTATTCGAATTCAAAATACACTCCTGGAAATGGAAAAAAGAACACATTGACACCGGTGTGTCAGACCCACCATACTTGCTCCGGACACTGAGAGAGGGCTGTACAAGCAATGATCACACGCACGGCACAGCGGACACACCAGGAACCGCGGTGTTGGCCGTCGAATGGCGCTAGCTGCGCAGCATTTGTGCACCGCCGCCGTCAGTGTCAGCCAGTTTGCCGTGGCATACGGAGCTCCATCGCAGTCTTTAACACTGGTAGCATGCCACGACAGCGTGGACGTGAACCGTATGTGCAGCTGACGGACTTTGAGCGAGGGCGTATAGTGGGCATGCGGGAGGCCGGGTGGACGTACCGCCGAATTGCTCAACACGTGGGGCGTGAGGTCTCCACAGTACATCGATGTTGTCGCCAGTGGTCGGCGGAAGGTGCACGTGCCCGTCGACCTGGGACCGGACCGCAGCGACGCACGGATGCACGCCAAGACCGTAGGATCCTATGCAGTGCCGTAGGGGACCGCACCGCCACTTCCCAGCAAATTAGGGACACTGTTGCTCCTGGGGTATCGGCGAGGACCATTCGCAACCGTCTCCATGAAGCTGGGCTACGGTCCCGCACACCGTTAGGCCGTCTTCCGCTCACGCCCCAACATCGTGCAGCCCGCCTCCAGTGGTGTCGCGACAGGCGTGAATGGAGGGACGAATGGAGACGTGTCGTCTTCTGCGATGAGAGTCGCTTCTGCCTTGGTGCCAATGATGGTCGTATGCGTGTTTGGCGCCGTGCAGGTGAGCGCCACAATCAGGACTGCATACGACCGAGGCACACAGGGCCAACACCCGGCATCATGGTGTGGGGAGCGATCTCCTACACTGGCCGTACACCACTGGTGATCGTCGAGGGGACACTGAATAGTGCACGGTACATCCAAACCGTCATCGAACCTATCGTTCTACCATTCCTAGACTGGCAAGGGAACTTGCTGTTCCAACAGGACAATGCACGTCCACATGTATCCCGTGCCACCCAACGTGCTCTAGAAGGTGTAAGTCAACTACCCTGGCCAGCAAGATCTCCGGATCTGTCCCCCATTGAGCATGTTTGGGACTGGATGAAGCGTCGTCTCACGCGGTCTGCACGTCCAGCACGAACGCTGGTCCAACTGAGGCGCCAGGTGGAAATGGCATGGCAAGCCGTTCCACAGAACTACATCCAGCATCTCTACGATCGTCTCCATGGGAGAATAGCAGCCTGCATTGCTGCGAAAGGTGGATATACACTGTACTAGTGCCGACATTGTGCATGCTCTGTTGCCTGTGTCTATGTGCCTGTGGTTCTGTCAGTGTGATCAAGTGATGTATCTGACCCCAGGAATGTGTCAAAGTTTCCCCTTCCTGGGACAATGAATTCACGGTGTTCTTATTTCAATTTCCAGGAGTGTATTATCTGCTCACTCCCCTCTACTATTCCTAGAAGTTTGTAACGGGAATTTACGAACACCTTGTAATTATGGGTCTGCATATTGCTGGCTGGCCGAATCATACGCCGTCTGGGGATGTAGAACTTTCGAATATAACAGTTGCTCGATGTTGGCCTGAATCGAAACGAAATTAATATTATATAGCTCGTCTAGCTTTTGAGCCAATGGAGAAACGCTGCATTGGAAACACAAAAATGACTCACTGTTACATCCCTCGCCATCCCGCACAACCGGTTTAGCAGAAACACAGCTTCTGAGTCGCTGTCCCACGTACAAGCCACCGTTAACACCACAACACGAAGGGCCGGCGGAGTTTGGACGTATACTGAATGCGTGGACTGGTGACGAATGGCGCTGCATATCCAGCGATGTATTTCAGTGTGCCGCACCAAGTATGAACAACGTTACTAGTATGGCGTGACGGAGGAGAGAGGACACATTTTGCCAAAGCCTTGGAGAGACACTCCCCTGCTCTCCGTAGGACCATGGTAGGAAATCACAAGGTGTGATCGCACCTAAGCTCTGGGGGTGACTCAGTTGTCGATCGATAGACGTGACACTGTAGTAACTGTATGTTTGGCCCTCGTATTTGGCGTTCAGAAGAAGTCATGTCTTTTAATTTTTGCTGTTACACTTATGATTTTCGATGTTACATAGTGTCTCGTTTAATGGTTAAAATGGCTCTGAGCACTATGGGACTTAACATCTGAGGTCATAAGTCCCCTAGAACTTAGAACTACTTAAACCTAACTAACCTAAGGACATCACACCCATCCATGCCCGAGGCAGGATTCGAATCTGCGACCGTAGCAGCATCGTGGTACCGGACTGAAGCGCCTAAAACCGCTCGGCCACTGCGGCCGGCCTCTCGTTTTATGCACTCCAATTTTTCACTTGAGTTACAGCCACAAGAAGGTTAAATTGTACAATTTAGAAACTGATCTTGTGAATTAATACCATTAATACAACAGCTTATCCGATAAAGTATGTTAATGACTCATGGACTGCTCAAAGCGCAATGTTACGTGAAAAATATTCTACAGTCTTATGTGACTTTACTGGAGACAGTATTCTGTTTAATGTTGAGGAAGCTTTGGCCTGTAAGATCTCTAGGACTGTTCCCATAGAATATGGGAGGTACATCAGATCCAACCAAGCAGAAAGGCCGGTTACAACAATATTGAGGACAGAATACATTAGGAGTACATACAATGGATGTACAATTGATTACGTGCGTTATTACACTGCTAGGAGGAAGCCACATCCGACTGACATTTTAAATGTGTGTTCATAGTACCAATTTGGTTGCTTATTTAACTCGACTAATTTTTGCCAGTGAGTGTAAATGCCTCAACTTTGTCATTCCTGTTCAAAAAATGTGTTTGAAATCTTATGGGACTTAACTGCTAAGGTCATCAGTTCCTAAGCTTACATACTACTTAACCTGAAATATCCTAAGGACAAACACATACACCCATGCCCGAGGGAGGACTCGAACCTCCGCCGGGACCAGCCGCACAGTCCATGACTGCAGCGCCTTTGACCGCTCGGCTAATCCCACGCGGCTGTCATTCCTGACTCGAGCATTTCATATGATGTTTGAGTACGTAATACCTTATGGCCAATAGAGCTTATTGCAAGTGTTTGACCTTAAGAAACTAATAATGCCTGTTTAGCTTGAGGAAATGTCGATTTGTGTAGTGTAGCACAATTTGTATTGAACAAGAAATATGTATTGTGCTGTATATTGAGTATGAGGTATTACATTCCCTACTATTAGACGAATTCGATGAATTCTTGCAGTGAAATATGATAGTGTTGAAGCATATATGTGGAAAGCATACCATCTTCTACGTGCATGAATGTAAATCTGATACTCTCTATTTATGTCCAGATGAACTTTCTTATGTGACTGAATGACTGAAATTCATTGAGCCGCCACTGTCGCAGAGACGTATCACAGGACGTGGCTGTCTTACCCTGACGTATAATGACTTCTAATGCTTAGTTGGCTACATGCGGAATTGCATATGACTATGATCTTTTCATGGGAACGATCGACACTGTGCCATACCGTAGATCTTTAACAAAGGTCGAAGCGTACGGAAACAATTCTCATATATATCTTTGGTTCGAGGATATTTCAAGCAATAGAACCCATTACGTTCTCTTCGAAGTGAGTGTGTGATGCAGTCGAGAATTATAGGCGATTAAAATTGGGCCTGGTCTGTTATAACGTAGAGTATTTGTTCTTCTACTTATCACTTGTCACCTCTACTGAAGTTCATAGTAAATGTATCTGTTAGAGAATTAAATAAAAATGAAAGTTCTGCTTTTACTAACAAGGAAACCTCCCCATCGCACCCCCCTCAGATTTAGTTATAAGTTGGCACAGTGGATAGGCCTCGAAAAACTGAACACAGATCAATTGAGAAAACAGGAAGAAGTTGTGTGAAACTATGAAAAAAAATAAGCAAAATATACAAACTGAGTAGTTCATGGGAAGATAGGCAACATCAAGGACAATGGGAACTCAGGCGCGTCGTGGTCTCGTGGTAACGTGAGCAGCTGCGGAACGAAAGGTCCTTAGTTCAATTCTTCCATCAAGTGAAAAATTTAGTATTTTATTTTCAGTTTATGTGACAAACTCTTATGTTTTCATCACTTTTTTGGGAGTGATTATCACATCCACAAGAAAACCTAAATCGGGCAAGGTAGAAGTATCTTTTTACCCATTCGCCAAGTGTACAAGTTAGGTGGGTCGACAACATATTCCTGTCATGTGACGCACATGCCGTCACCAGTGTCGTATAGAATATATCAGATGTGTTTTCCTGTGGAGGAATCGGTTGACTTATGACCTTGCGATCAAATGTTTTCGGTTCCCATTGGAGAGGCACGTCCTTTCGTCTACTAATCGCACGGTTTTGCGGTGCGGTCGCAAAACACAGACACTAAACTTATTACAGTGAACAGAGACGTTAATGAACGAACGGACAGATAATAACTACGCAAAAATAAAGAAAGTAAAATTTTCACTCCCGGGAAGACTTGAACCAAGGACCTCTCGTTTTGTACTTGCTCACGCTACCACGGGACCACGGCGCTCCTAATCTTCCATTGTCCATGATGTTGCCTATATAGCCCATGGACTGCTCAGTTTGTATATTTTGTTTATTTTTTCACAGTTCCACACAACTTCTTCCTGTTTTCTCAATTGATCTGTGTTCAGTTTATCAAGGCTTATCCACTGTGCCAACTTATAACTAAATCTGAGGGGGCTGCGATGGGGAGGTTCCCTTGTAAGAAAGTTATTTGCACTGTGACGCCATTATAAATTCCTAAGGAGAACATCATAGTAAATAATGAAGCAGAAAGCTTAGCATTGATCACAAAATGCAGCTTATAACCAAACCTGTGGATTCCACGTGTGACCGAGCCGTGTAAAATTTTGGTGTGTAATTGGACTTCTTAATGTTTTCGTTGTAGGGGCAGAATTTCTTTTTGACTACGAAAGCAGCAGTTATTAGCTACTATATTAACTGTGTTTGCTTCAACGATGTTTAATGTGGCACAGAATACGATTTTTAGTTACTGGAAAGCAAAGCTTTGGTCTGCTAGGCACTGCGTAAAAACAGGACGCACTATTGTCCTTTTTATACGCTCGGCCGCTGTCTCGCGGAGTCATATAAAGCCGTCTAACACGACACTAGATCTCTTATCAGAAAACTGAGGCCTTTTGTCGCTCATTTGGGCTTTGGCATTTATTTGCACTTTACAACTGTTACTTTTCTGCTGGCTCTTTCTTTCTTTCGGCCTTGTCCCGCGTCACGCGGGGTCTTCCTTGTTATTACGGATTTGGCCGTGTTAGTTGCAGAGGGTGGCCAGAAGCCCTTTCTGTCACCACCCCGTATCCCCCAGGACAGAAGTAGTGTTCCCCAGCTGTTTGCGTCTGGTGTAAGCCATGAAATGGTGCGAACGTCTGCAAATGTTTGTGAGTCATGTAACTGAGGCGGAACGTGGGGACCAGCTCGGTATTCACGTAGTGGGATGTGGAAAACTGCCTAAAAATACACTCCTGGAAATGGAAAAAAGAACACATTGACACCGGTGTGTCAGACCCACCATACTTGCTCCGGACACTGCGAGAGGGCTGTACAAGCAATGATCACACGCACGGCACAGCGGACACACCAGGAACCGCGGTGTTGGCCGTCGAATGGCGCTAGCTGCGCAGCATTTGTGCACCGCCGCCGTCAGTGTCAGCCAGTTTGCCGTGGCATACGGAGCTCCATCGCAGTCTTTAACACTGGTAGCATGCCGCGACAGCGTGGACGTGAACCGTATGTGCAGTTGACGGACTTTGAGCGAGGGCGTATAGTGGGCATGCGGGAGGCTGGGTGGACGTACCGCCGAATTGCTCAACACGTGGGGCGTGAGGTCTCCACAGTACATCGATGTTGTCGCCAGTGGTCGGCGGAAGGTGCACGTGCCCGTCGACCTGGGACCGGACCGCAGCGACGCACGGATGCACGCCAAGACCGTAGGATCCTACGCAGTGCCGTAGGGGACCGCACCGCCACTTCCCAGCAAATTAGGGACACTGTTGCTCCTGGGGTATCGGCGAGGACCATTCGCAACCGTCTCCATGAAGCTGGGTTACGGTCCCGCACGCCGTTAGGCCGTCTTCCGCTCACGCCCCAACATCGTGCAGCCCGCCTCCAGTGGTGTCGCGACAGGCGTGAATGGAGGGACGAATGGATACGTGTCGTCTTCAGCGATGAGAGTCGCTTCTGCCTTGGTGCCAATGATGGTCGTATGCGTGTTTGGCGCCCTGCAGGTGAGCGCCACAATCAGGACTGCATACGACCGAGGCACACAGGGCCAACACCCGGCATCATGGTGTGGGGAGCGATCTCCTACACTGGCCGTACACCACTGGTGATCGTCGAGGGGACACTGAATAGTGCACGGTACATCCAAACCGTCATCGAACCCACCGTTCTACCATTCCTAGACCGGCAAGGGAACTTGCTGTTCCAACAGGACAATGCACGTCCGCATGTATCCAGTGCCACCCAACGTGCTCTAGAAGGTGTAAGTCAACTACCCTGGCCAGCAAGATCTCCGGATCTGTCCCCCATTGAGCATGTTTGGGACTGGATGAAGCGTCGTCTCACGCGGTCTGCACGTCCGGCACGAACGCTGGTCCAACTGAAGCGCCAGGTGGAAATGGCATGGCAAGCCGTTCCACAGAACTACATCCAGCATCTCTACGATCGTCTCCATGGGAGAATAGCAGCCTGCATTGCTGCGAAAGGTGGATATACACTGTACTAGTGCCGACATTGTGCATGCTCTGTTGCCTGTGTCTATGTGCCTGTGGTTCTGTCAGTGTGATCATGTGATGTATCTGACCCCAGGACTGTGTCAATAAAGTTTCCCCTTCCTGGGACAATGAATTCACGTTGTTCTTATTTGAATTTCCAGGAGTGTACATTCAGGCTTGTCGGCATACCGGCGCTCGTCGTTCATCTGCCAGGCGGATTCGATCCGGGGCCGGCACGCCTACCCGAGCCCAGGAAGCAGCGCATTAGCGCTCTCGGCTACCCTTTTTTTTCTTTTTGTTCGTTATTGATCGTTGTGTATGGTCATTGCGGACGTCGCAAGACATCCTGTTCAAGTTCGATGTTTGATCCTTCCACTCAGTTTTTTTATTACAGAAGCCAACCGGCTCTCTGACAGAACACGCTGAGCTACCGTGCCGGCGTCCCTCGCGAATGCGTTTCTGCTAGCTCTAAAGATGTTTAATTAGTTGTCAACCGTGAGTACTGTTAACATTTAGGCAGTTAATTTCGTTGTGGACCTCTCTCTCTCCAAAGTGGGATGAAGTATGTGGAACTTAACTTTCAGTAATTTCGGCACACAACAAAGGATATTTTACTAAATAATCACTTCACTGTGTACCTTGTAATGTTATCCTCAGCACAGAAGCGAATCGATTGTAGACTCGTATATTCCTATCTTACGAAAGTCCCTCAGTAAAAGATGCTAATTCTCTGAAGGTTAGCTGTCGCCAGCTCTGAAGGAGGTTGTAACAATGGAAAATTGTACTGAAACGCAGGAGGATCTGCAGCGAATTGACGCATGGTGCAGGGAATGGCAATTGAATCTCAATGTAGACAAGTGTAATGTGCTGCGAATACATAGAAAGATAGATCCCTTATCATTTAGCTACAAAATAGCAGGTCAGCAACTGGAAGCAGTTAATTCCACAAATTATCTGGGAGTACTCATCAGGAGTGATTTAAAATGGAATGATCATATAAAGTTGATCGTCGGTAAAGCAGATGCCAGACAGATTCATTGGAAGAATCCTAAGGAAATGCAATCCGAAAACAAAGGAAGTAGGTTACAGTACGCCCACTGCTTGAATACTGCTCAGCAGTGTGGGATCCGTACCAGATAGGGTTGCTAGAAGAGATAGAGAAGATCCAACTGAGAGCAGCGCGCTTTGTTATAGGATCATTTAGTAATCGCGAAAGCGTTACGGAGATGACAGATAAACTCCAGTGGAAGGCTCTGCAGGAGAGACGCTCAGTAGCTCGGTACGGGCTTTTGTTGAAGTTTCGAGAACATACCTTCACCGAGGAGTCAAGCAGTATATTGCTTCCTCCTACTATATCTCGCTAAGAGAGCATGAGGATAAAATCAGAGAGATTAGAGCCAACACAGAGGCATACCGACAATCCTTCTTTCCACGAACAATACGAGACTGGAACAGAAGGGAGAACCGATAGAGGTACTCAAGGTACCCTCCGCCACACACCGTCAGATGGCTTGCGGAGTATGGATGTAGATGTAGATGTAGATGTAGAAGGAGCAATGTAACTGAATTATTCATTAGAAACACTGATAGGAAATATACTGTTAATGATTTTAGGATAATGAATTGAAGAAAATTTTTTAAATAACCTACTCTGTTCCATAATGGCTCATGATGTTTGAACTGTAATATTCTGTACAGTTCTAACGACTTAGATTTAGTAAAAGTTCTTGCCTTGTTTGTCATAGCTGTTCTGGTGCAGTAATTGAAGACTGCAAAGTGTTCGTCGACTAGGCTCTTCATGACTGTATTACTACCAAGTTGCTTGCGGTATCCATTTTTCTTGTTGTAGCACTCATTTCAAATTCCATCATAAATTAATGTTGGATAATCTTGCTATCGAAATCCCACAGTTTTCTGAGACGACAGTGTAACATAAAAACAGCGACCTCACCAACTTCCAATCGAATTTACTCAGTTATAGCACTCAATAAATTTTAATATCGCCAGACATGGCACAGCTACCTCCACACACTAGGCTACCCTGCCTGTGATGTCAACTTACTTTCTTTCCACGCAACTCTTTGCCAAGATAATCCACATAACATGAGTTGAAACCGATAGTGGATTCCTTTCTTTCTTATTATTTGTCTCAAGTTTAATAAATTTCTACGTAACGTCTGAATGTTACAGTTGTTATAATATATATTATAAACATTCATTTTTATGCTCTTAAATTCTTTAACAAGTACTTGTTATTTGGTTTTCATTTAACAGTTAGTCAAAGACAATTAACATAGTTTGTAAAATCGATATCTCAAGTACCGATTTGTATGGTTACAGTCAAATCGAAAATTTTAATGAATTGTTATGCAAATTTAAGCTGTTACGGTACATGTTCCCCGCATTTCGTTGAATTATCCGGTTAGGATCACTTCTAGGAAATGTATATCCACACAAGGTAACTCTAAATAAGTCATAAGTTACTTCCAATACTATCACATTTTTCAGCAGAATAACTAATAGCTTTTTCAGTATGGTCTATATGTTTATCATTACAAAGCGTAATTTTTTAAAGTAAAAGCTATTTATCGTTTTCTTAGCGAAATGTTCCTCATAACTTTCAGTTTGAAAACCTGCTTAAAATGTTATATAGACGATTTTTAAAATAAAATATGGCAACGCACCTTATAATGTCCCTTGCTCACACTTCATTTTATTCTGTCTTTCGTTGGAAGAGAATTCAGTGAGTTTTATCTCGCTTTCCTTGACGTCCACTTTCCCATTGTTTTTGTTCCATTTTATATCATACTATTTTTTGTAAAACATGAAAAACAATATTTAGACATTGTTCTTTATCGTTGATATATTCATACAACATACTGAATTCATGACACATAAATTAATACAATTTTTTTATATTTTACACTATTTTTTAAAAGTTTGTTTCAGATAATTATTATTTCTGTAAATTATTTTTTTGAAATCTTGGTTGATATTTTCTTAAATCTACTATATTCCATGACATTGGAAAGTAAGCATCAGTATGGGTAATATTTATAAATTTGTAAGGTTCATTATAAATGAATTTGAAGTTGCTGGTGTCATTATTAATTTCATTCGATCTTTTCTGAGTGTTCATGAGGATCAAATCAGCTACTTTGAACTTTGGAAATATCAGGTTCCTGTCATGCCAATGAATCCTTTCTCCAGCCCGTTTTTCATCTTGTTTCTAGGTAGTTTTTTTATTGTCTACCATAATAAAATAATAATGGGGAGGCAAATCTAATAAGTCTTCCACAAGATTTTTGGAGTTTTCCTTTTTTTAACATTTCTTCAGGTTAAAACCTGTACGTTTGTGGTTCAGTATGTTCATTATTTGCTCAAACTGTGTCACATACTCGACCTAACATCCATGAATTTCATGGCAGTAAGTTTGAGAAAATCATCCACCCTCTCGCATATATCTCTCTTCTAGCAGATATATGCATAACGTGCGCTTGGTTGTCTGCCATACTATCTTTCCAAAACTTTGAGCAAAATTTAGTGCCATTACCAGATAACACACTCTTTGGTTTATCCATGTTCAGAAAGAAATCGAGGGCCATTATGTTAAATAAGTTCTCGCTGTCGCTTTCTTTCATAGGTACTGCTTTATAAATTTAGAAAAAAATTCTAAAACTACTAAAATGTATGAAAAGTTACCTGAGGTCTTTGGTAGAGATCCTACAACATACAAGGTGATTATATCCATTGGATCCATATTTTGCATAGGGCCTCTATTTGTGATGTTTGTCACTTGGCCTTTTGACAAGTATTGCATGATTTAATTCTCTGCACAATCCTCTGCATTAGGTTATTAAAGGTGATGCATTCCAACAATTTTCGACAGACTTTTTCGCTCCAGAATGGCGATGTGTCAAGTGAAATTAATCTACTACTTCATTCAGTTGTTGTGATGGCCAACACACCCTCGACATTCGTGAATTAACTGCTTTCTGTAAAGACAACATTTCTTTACAAGAATCTCCACTATTGATGACATAAGCATAATCAAATTTGATCTTCACTGAATTGAAGCTATCGTCTGCATTCTGATAGTGTCTCATATTCTTGCAAGTATCTCTTATTAGACCTTCACCTTCTACAGCTTTAAAATAACTAAGCCAAAGTGTTCCAATATTTCGCATTCGGGAGGACGACGTTTCAATCCCGCGTCCGGCCATCCTGATTTAGGCTCCAGTCAAATTCCGGGATGGTTCCTATGGAAGGGCACGGCCGACTTCCTTCCCCGTCCTTCCCTAATCCGATGAGACCGATGACCTCGCTGCTTGGTCTCTTCCCCCCAAACAACCGAACTCTTCCAACATTTCCCTCAGTTCTCTTCAGAATCTCCGCACTTTCGTGTAATCTCGTTAATAGATCAGGAACATAGTTTTCTGTAACCTTAATGGATATAATATCCATGCCCTGTTGAAGGAACGGCACCCATCTCGGAAGCCTGTTAATTAACAGTCGACAATTCATTAGAAAAGTACATGACTGGTGGTTTGTGCGTATTATGTTTTTATTTTCCCAAAAAGTAATTATTGAAATTTCTAAACCCCCAAACAATGGCTAATACTTTCTTCTCAGACACTGTATAATTTTTCTCGTTTGTGGGTGCAACTGGCAAAAGTATCAGGTTCTTGTACTACCTTGCTGCCCTCTTCTTTCACCTCAAAGACAGACTCTCCTAACCCTTAACCGGAGCTATTCGTCGCCATATGAAATGGTTCACTTAAATTTGGTTGATATAAATGAAATTCTGTAAACAAACTCCCTTTTAAATTATTGAAAGCTACCTCACATTTCTTTGTTCAAATGAATTTACTGTTCTTTTCAAGCCACTGGTTCAAAGTGGGAGCGTTAAAGCTTGGTTGGGTATATATTTGCAGAAGAACGAACACACACCTAGAAATGTCTTTATTTGCTTTCCTGAGTCTGGTCAAGAACAATCTTGCGTCACCTTCACAGCATCCTTTTCAATATCATTTATTATAATAATATGCCCCAAGAACTTAATTCTTTTCTTGACGAAATCACATTTCTTCAATATCAAAGTCATTGCCCTTTTTATCAAAGCTTTAAACAGCTTCTCCAATCGTAATAAATGTTCCTGTCAGGTTTTAGTGGGCGTGACATCACTTGCCAGTGAAAAACACTGTAAATTTTTGTGATTCTGCATCCAAAACTATTTGTTATTAGCCAGAAGGCAAATCTAGACTGGTCATATATTGCATATTATGAAATGTTTGGAGTAATTCGTCAAGATCTTCACGACTATCTGTCTCTCGTTTAAATATATCGTTTAGTGCTCTAGCGTTGATAACTATCTGCTCACTTCCATCTCTTTTCTATTTTCTTCTGCACTTCATCCTTCTGGGACATGGAGACGGCATGAGGTGGTCTTAAAAATTGTTCGTGTTCAATCATGTTCAAGTGATGTTTGCAACCCACTACCCTTACTGGTACGTCTGAAAATGCCTTTTTATTTTCCATTAGTACTTTAAGCAATTCTTCTTTTCGTTCTGCAGATATTCCATTAGTTAGTTCTTATATCCTCCTACAGCCCTGCTCTTCATTGTTATTCTTGGCCATAGTTCATACGTGATTTTTTTCAACATTATCTTCTGGTCCATTATTCAATCCTAAGTGAAATTCTTCTAATATATTGGCAGCCTGAAAAAGAATCTAAATATTTTCCTTCTGCTTGATAGATAATCATTTTTTGGCTATAATTAATTTAAACTTGCTGTTTAATTGGCCAACCAATGCCCAACACTATTACTGTATAAATTCTGGAACCATTAAGAATATGTCTGTAAAGGAAGAACCTTGTATTTTAAAATAAAACACTATTTGATATTTAACCTGTTTTCTCACTTCTCCGGTATTACTTTTAATCTTTGCACAGGTATGGCCTCCACATCTCGTCGTTCTTTGATCATTTCAAGATATGAACTGGAATTGCCACTGAGCTGCTCTCCTATATCTAACCAAACTGATTACGACTGTAAATTTCTACTGGAGTAATAGTCTGTGTCCTTGTGTCCTCCTGTCTTTTCTTTGCTCCCCCATAGCAAATCCTTTTCAATAGATAGGCCTTGCCACAGGAATTCTGTTCTATTCTTACTTCTCGTTGTTTATCTGGAAGTCTTTACCTCCTCTTCTCTTCTTCGATTTTAACTACTTTTTCCCTCTGGGCACGTCTTCTTTATCTTCCCTGTCGTCTTCAGTCTTATCATTAAGTATTATTTTTGTGTCAAAGGTGTTTCAGTAACTTTATATTCTGCTTCTTGTAAATGCGCTATCTTCCTACCATTAGCTTCACACAGGTAATTATTATTTCCATTATTTATTACCATATGATATTAGTAATATGTTTGAAATCATTTGCATCATGATAAATTTCTGCCTGTACCGAATATTGGAATGTTACTATTAATTTCACTGTAGGATCATCTTCGTTTTTTCTTTTGAAGGCTACCTTCATTTTGAGCCTTCCCTAATTCTTGCTTGTGTTTGTAAAACTAGCTTAAGGCATTGTCGAGATATTAATTTTTAATGTTCATTATGTACATTACACTTTTGAAACGATAAAACTCAAAAACAACACTTCCTGTTGAGGGCGCGTTTTCACCCTTGCACTCGACTTAATTTTGTATTTGTAACCACATTACTGATTTTTCTGTCAGTAGTTCGCTTCAGGTTTTATTGGACTTAGTGTTGTTTGCTACTTTACGGTATATGTGAGCTGGCAGATTAGTATTGCTCCCATAGCAGCACTCACAACCTGGAAATCATAGCAGGCTGGAGCGACAGGGTGTCACCATTGAGTTGCAATGACTTCATTTGCTGCGATTGTCTTATTTGGTCTGCTCTACCAGAGTCCTGCCAGAACTGTGATTTCTCATCTTTGCCTTTCATAGGAGCTTGCTGGCATCTTCCACTCTTGTCAGCCTTCTGAATAAGTGCTCTGGCACTCTGAATATAACTTCTTGTGTAATGGTGCGTGTACTTCAGGCTGGCGATTGCTTCACTCTGTATGACGTCGTTCTGCTGGTCGACGCGGGATAGTTCACTGCCGCAGTGGAGCCATGGTACAACAGTGCTAAATAAGGTATATGGCACCAACTATTTGGCAGTACGAGCTGTGTAACACAGGCGGCAGTCTGATGATGTCGCGAACCGACCGTTTTATGGATAAGCACAAAAATTTGGTTTAATGAGCTTGCCTGAGATTGCAGCTGCTTTCTGAATCACTACAGCCTCGAATGATGTCTCCAGTTTTGGAAAAAGAAACGTCAGGCAGGGAAACACACCTCGCATCACAAAACAAAAATCACTAAGGATGTCTTGTCTTGCACTGCGAAATTAAACGTCTTTGTTCATTATACATGAAGTTTCAAAAGATTTCTGTAGAAATTACTATGGTATCTTACTTGCTTCTGATATATCGCTAGAATGACGTTGTTCTCGAATATTCTTTTTCCTGGTTTTGGGAATAAACTTGAAAAGAGGAGGAGACAGCTGATGGGCTTTTAGGCCTAAAAGAGCGCCTGGGACCGAACATCCGGGAAATGATGTACTGGCTCCTTAGACGAGGCTAAAAAGTTGGCCAGGTGCTAGTAGGACACGTGCACTGAGGGTTCCGTACAAACTTAGTTCATACATTGGGGGAATCGGGGACGCTGACGATTTTTGCCTGTTATCGACATTGATACTGGCGTCATACCTGTTCCAGGGATTCCAAGACTTCCGAGAATGTTTTAAAGTCTAGAGTCGTATAATAAATGATAAAAGAAATTTTTGTGTGTGATACAGTTAAAAATTAACTATTTCGGATGTTTCCCTTTACTATTACTGTGAAACCATTCTTCCTACTAATTTTATTTGTTTTTATGTCAACGGGAAGTTCTCCATAGGTTTTGATGAGAGAGTTTTCGAGTATCAAAATATGGCCGTACCTTTTGGTTGCATTGACTTAGAAACTTAAACTGTTATACCGCCAAGTGACATGAATTTGAAACGGATGCCAAGTGACATGAATTTGAAACGGATGCTTCTACTCGTTCCCGAGGGAAGCCTGCTTAGCAGACAACCAGACAAACGGACAATAAAGCGACCCTATAATGGTTACGTTTTTACAAATTACGGCAGGGAATCCAAAAAATAAAAACAGACCTAATGTCAGTGGCTTGAAGTTTTTTATAACACCTGGAGCCATTGTGTCCCTTACACTGAGGATATTATGAAGAATAAAGTAACTTGAATGCTACTTGTTGCTTCACAACATTCTACCAAAAAAGGTGCAAACGAAGCATGAAAGACTATGAATGATGTGTTGCTGATACTTTCAGTTCGTTAGAGATGCTTGAGAATATATGCTTCATATCAGATAACGTATAACAGCACACTTGACGCACAGTGGGACATATTTGCCTCTTATTGTTTTCAGAAACTCAAAAATGGCTCTAAGCACTATGGGACTTAACATCTGAGGTCATCAGTCCCCTAGAACATAGAACTACTTAAACCTAACTAACCTAAGTACATCACACACATCCATACCCGAGGCAGGATCCGAACCTGCGACCGTAGCAGGACTCAAGCGCCTAGAACCGCTCGGCCACAGAGGCCGGCTTTCAAAACTAAAATGCCGGCTAAATATTCGAATACATGTGTTCTACGACAAATTCTTTCACCCCAAAGCACGAACTTTCAGCATTGGGTTTCAGAAACCGGGAAACTTAAAATCCTTCGTGCAAGGATGAAAGGTGCAGAAGTAGACAAAATGCTACAAGAGGGTGCTGTTGAAGCTGCAGTGAGGTGCAAAAAAATCACAGTTGAGATTGTGTATTTCTGGTGGCGAGGTGGCGCAGTGGTTAGCACACTGGACTCGCATTCGGGAGGACGACGGTTCACTCCCGCGTCCGGCCATCATGATTTAGGTTTTCCGTGATTTCCCTAAATCGCTCCGGGCAAATGCGGGGATGGTCCTTTTGAAAGGGCACGACCGACCTCCTTCTCCGTTCTTGCCTAATCCGATGAGACCGATGACCTCACTGTCTGGTCTCCGCCCCCAGACAACACAACCCAACTCTTAAGCTTTTCAGTCAGTGCTTACATAAATTGTTTTGCTGATTTCAGTGACTAATCATTATCAATAGCTTATAAATATGTACTGAATGATCACTACGTCACAGCATGCTATTTTCAACATTTCTATCAGGTTCTTGGTAGGTGTTAATAAAAGATGGTGCTGATCCCGCATGATACACAGAACAGATCAGGACACGGTTGCGAAAACAACGAAATAAAATGCCAAATTTAAACGAACGCAAAACCCCCAAGATTGGAGACCTTCAAGCTCGAAATTTAGCGCGGACTTCAATGCGACGTGCCTACAATAATCAAATGGTTCAAATGGCTCTGAGCACTATGGGACTCAACTTCTGAGGTCGTTAGTCCCCTAGAACTTAGAACTAGTTAAACCTAACTAACCTACGGACATCACAAACATCCATGCCCGAGGCAGGATTCGAACCTGCGACCGTAGCGGTCTTGCGGTTCCAGACTGCAGCGCCTTTAACCGCACGGCCACTTCGGCCGGCCTGCCTACAATAGCTTCCACAGCGAAACATGTCTAGAAACCTGGCAAAAACCCAAGGAGATTCTGGTCGTATGCGAAGTATGCTAGCGGCAAGACAGAATCAATGCCTTCTCTGCGCTATTTTAATGGAAATACTATTGATGACAGCGCTACTAAAATAGAGTTGCTAAACACATCCTTCTGAAATTCCTTCACTACAGAAGTCAAAATAAATATTCCAGAATTCGAATCAAGAACAGCTGCCAACATGACTAACTTGGAAGCAGATATCCTCGGAATAGTGAAGCAACATAAATCACTTAACAAAAGCAAATCTTCCAGTCCACACTGTACATCAATCAGGTTCCCTTCAGAGTATGCTGATGCATTAGCTCCATACTTAAGAATTATATACAGGCCCTCGCTCACGAAGGATCCTTACCCAAAGACTGGAAAGTTTCACAGGTCACACTAATATTCAAGAAAGGTAGTAGGAGTAATCCACCAAATTACAGGCCCATATCGTTAGCGTCGATATGCAGCAGGATTTTGGAACATATATTGTGTTCGAACACTATGAACTAGCTAGAAAAAAACGGTATATTGACATACAGTCAACACGGTTCTTGTTAAGCACAACTAGCTCTTTACTACCACGAAATGTTGAGCGCTGTCGACAAGAAATTTCAAAGAGATTTCGTATTTATAGATTTCCAGAAGCCTCTTGACACCGTACCTCACAAGAGGCTGGTAATCAAATTGCTTTCTTATGGAATGTCGTCTCATTTATGCTACTCGATTCGTGGTTTCCTGTCAGAGAGGTCATGGCTCGTAGTAACTGACGAGAAGTCATCGAATAAAACAGAAGGCATCCCTGGCGTTCCCCAAGGTAATGTTATACGATCTCTGCCGTTACTTATCTATATAAACGATTTAGGAGACAATCTGAACAGCCATCTTAGGTTTTTTCAGATGGTGATGATGTCATTTAGTATGTAGTTAAGTCATCAAAAGATTGAAACAAACTGCACAACGATTTATAAAAGATATCTGCAAGGTGTGAAAATTGGCAACTGACCCTAAATAATGAAAAGTGTGAGGTCAATGCAAATGAGTGCTAAACGGAATCCGTTAAACTTTAGTGACACGATAAATGAATCAAATCTAAATGCTTTAGATTCAACAAAATACCTAGGAACTACAATTACGAACGACTTAAATTGGTAAGAACACATAGAAATTGTTATGGGAAGGTGACTGATTTTATTGGCAGAAGACGCAATAGAACTACTAAAAAGAGGGCCTAAGGCCCCTGCGGCCGAGCGGTTCTAGGCGCTTCAGTCCGGAACCACGCTGCTGCTGCGGTTGCAGGTTCGAATCCTGCCTAAGGCATAGAAAAAATGGCTCTGAGCACTATGGGACTGAACATCTGAGGGCATCAGTCCCCTAGAACTTAGAACTACACTCCTGGAAATTGAAATAAGAACACCGTGAATTCATTGTCCCAGGAAGGGGAAACTTTATTGACACATTCCTGGGGTCAGATACATCACATGATCACACTGACAGAACCACAGGCACATAGACACAGGCAACAGAGCATGCACAATGTCGGCACTAGTACAGTGTATATCCACCTTTCGCAGCAATGCAGGCTGCTATTCTCCCATGGAGACGATCGTAGAGATGCTGGATGTAGTCCTGTGGAACGGCTTGCCATGCCATTTCCACCTGGCGCCTCAGTTGGACCAGCGTTCGTGCTGGACGTGCAGACCGCGTGAGACGACGCTTCATCCAGTCCCAAACATGCTCAATGGGGGACAGATCCGGAGATCTTGCTGGCCAGGGTAGTTGACTTACACCTTCTAGAGCACGTTGGGTGGCACGGGATACATGCGGACGTGCATTGTCCTGTTGGAACAGCAAGTTCCCTTGCCGGTCTAGGAATGGTAGAACGATGGGTTCGATGACGGTTTGGATGTACCGTGCACTATTCAGTGTCCCCTCGACGATCACCAGTGGTGTACGGCCAGTGTAGGAGATCGCTCCCCACACCATGATGCCGGGTGTTGGCCCTGTGTGCCTCGGTCGTATGCAGTCCTGATTGTGGCGCTCACCTGCACGGCGCCAAACACGCATACGACCATCATTGGCACCAAGGCAGAAGCGACTCTCATCGCTGAAGACGACACGTCTCCATTCGTCCCTCCATTCACGCCTGTCGCGACACCACTGGAGGCGGGCTGCACGATGTTGGGGCGTGAGCGGAAGACGGCCTAACGGTGTGCGGGACCGTAGCCCAGCTTCATGGAGACGGTTGCGAATGGTCCTCGCCGATACCCCAGGAGCAACAGTGTCCCTAATTTGCTGGGAAGTGGCGGTGCGGTCCCCTACGGCACTGCGTAGGATCCTACGGTCTTGGCGTGCATCTGTGCGTCGCTGCGGTGCGGTCCGGTCCCAGGTCGACGGGCACGTGCACCTTCCGCCGACCACTGGCGACAACATCGATGTACTGTGGAGACCTCACGCCCCACGTGTTGAGCAATTCGGCGGTACGTCCACCCGGCCTCCCGCATGCCCACTATACGCCCTCGCTCAAAGTCCGTCAACTGCACATACGGTTCACGTCCACTCTGTCGCGGCATGCTACCAGTGTTAAAGACTGCGATGGAGCTCCGTATGCCACGGCAAACTGGCTGACACTGACGGCGGCGGTGCACAAATGCTGCGCAGCTAGCGCCATTCGACGGCCAACACCGCGGTTCCTGGTGTGTCCGCTGTGCCGTGCGTGTGATCATTGGGCAAGTATGGTGGGTCTGACACACCGGTGTCAATGTGTTCTTTTTTCCATTTCCAGGAGTGTACTTAAACCTAACTAACCTAAGGACATCACACATATTTATGCCCGAGGCAGGATTCGATCCTGCGACCGTAGCGGTCGCGCGGTTCCAGACTGAAGCGCCTAGAACCGCTCGGCCACACTGGCTGGCTCAAGCGTGGATGTGTGTGTTATCTCCTTAGGTTGGTTAGGTTTAAGTAGTTCAAAGTCTAGGGGACTGATGACCTCAGATGTTAAAGTCTCACAGTGCTTAGAGCCATTTTTGAGAGTGCCTACACGACGCTTGTCCGTTCTCTTTTGGATTACTGCTTCGCGGGATCGTTACGAGAAAGGATTAACACAGTACGTCGAGAAAGTACAAAGTGTAGCACGTTTTGTACTATCGAGAAATAGAGGAGAGTGTGTCACGGACATGATACAGGATTTTGGACGCACATCATTAAAATAAAAGCGTTTCTCTTTGCGGTGGATCTTCTCACGAAATTTCAAACACCAACTTTATCTTCCGATTGCGAAAATACACTGCGGGCCATTAAATTTGCTACACCAAGAAGAAACGCAGATGATAAACTGGTATTCATTGGACAAATATATTATACTAGAACTGACATGTGATTACATTTCCACGCAATTTGGGTGCATAGATTCTGAGAAATCAGTACCCAGGACAACACCTCTGGCCGTAATAACGGCCTTGATACGCCTGGGCATTGAGTCAAACAGAGCTTGGCTGGTGTGTATAGGTACAGCTGCCCATACAGCTTCAACACGATACCACAGTTCATCAAGAGTAGTGACTGGCGTATTGTGACGAGCCAGTTGCTAGGCCACCATTGACCAGACGTTTTCAATTGGTGAGAGATCTGGAGAATGTGCTGGCCAGGGCAGAAGTCGAACATTACCTGTATCCAGAAAAGCCCGTACAGGACCTGCAACATGCGGTCGTGCATTATCCTGCTGAAATATAGAGTTTCGCAGGGATCGAATGAAGGGTAGAGCCACGGCTCGTAACACATCTAAAATGTAACGTCCACTGTTCAAAGTGCCGTCAATGCGAACAAGAGGTGACCGAGACTTGTAACCAATGGCATCCTATACCATCACGTCGGGTGACACGCCAGTATGGCGATGACAAATACACGCTTCCAATGTGCGTTCACCGCGATGTCGCCAAACACGGATGCGATCATTTTGATGCTGTAAACAGAACCTGGATTCATCCGAAAAAATGACGTTATGCCAATCGTGCACTCAGGTTAGGCGTTGAGTACACCATCGCAGGCGCTCCTGTCTGTGATGCAGCGTCAAGGGTAACCGCAGCCATGGTCTCGGAGCTGATAGTCCTTGCTGCTGCAAACGTCGTCGAACTGTTCGTGCAGATGGTTGTTGTCTTGCAAACGTCCCCATCTGTTGACTCAGGGATCGAGACGTGGCTGCACGATCCGTTACAGCCATGCGGATAAGATGCCGTTGGGATCCAGCACGGCGTTCCGTTTTACCCTCCTGAACCCACCGGTTCCATATTCTGCTAACAGTCATTGGATCTCGACCACCGCGAGCAGCAATGTCGCGATAGGATAAACCGCAATCGCGGTAGGCTACAATCCGACCTTTATCAAAGTCGGAACGTGATGGGACGCATTTCTCCTCCTTAAACGAGGTTCAAAAATAGTTCAAATGGCTCTGAGCGCTATAGGACTTAACTTCTAAGGTCATCAGTCCCCTAGAACTTAGAACTACTTAAACCTAACTAACCTAAGGACATCACACACATCCATGCCCGAGGCAGGATTCGAACCTGCGACCGTAGCGGTCGCGCGGTTCCAGACTGCAGCGCGTAGAACCTCTCGGCCACCCCGGCCGGCCCTTAAACTAGGCATCATAACAACGTTTCACCAGGCAACGCCGGTCAACTGCTGTTTGTGTATGAGGAATCGGTTGGATAGTTTCCTCATGTCAGCACGTTGTAGGTGTAGTGGACTGTTAAGGCAGCCAGTCCACAGTGAAGTAGCCGAAAGGGCACGCGTCAACTCACGCCGTCTGGCGTTAAGTCTGGAACAGGATTCGTAATGAATGTGATAAAGAAAAGAACGTAGCTACTAGAACACTTAACTTTTATATTGTCCTTTGGTATACAGCATTCTGGATGATACAAGTGAGACTCTATCTTGAGGTACATGCAACGTTACAAATGGTTAATGGCGCCTTGCTAGGTCGTAGCCATTAACTTAGCTGAAGGCTATTCTAACTGTCTCTCGGCAAATGAGAGAAAGGCTTCGTCAGTGTAGTCGCTAGCAACGTCGTCGTACAACTGGGGCGAGTGCTAGTACGTCTCTCGAGACCTGCCTTGTGGTGGCGCTCGGTCTGCGATCCTGACAGTGGCGACACGCGGGTCCGACATGTACTAATGGACCGCGGCCGATTTAAGCTACCACCTAGCAAGTGTGGTGTCTGGCGGTGACACCACAGTAGGTGTCACCACCGGCGCCAACCCTGTGTGAATTCTCTGAAAAGCTAATCATTTGCATATCTGAACATCTTCTTCCTATCGGTTAAATTTCATGTTTGTAGCACGTCATCTTCGTGGTGTAGCAATTTTAATGGCCAGTAGCGTACTTTGCTGACGCCGAACTACGTAGGGAGAAACGATCATCATAATAAAATAAGGGAAATCAAAGCTCGCTCGAAAAGATATAGTTTTTTGCGCGAGCTGTTCGAGAATGGAGTAGTAGAGAATAATTGTGAAGGTGGATGAACGAGTGTGATTTGCAGTGTGTCCATATAGATGTAGATGAAGAGGATTTCATGTTGTTAAGGCAAGTCAGGAAACAGTTATCAGGTGTCTACAGCAGACCGTTTATAGTAATCTGTCCAATCTAAATGTGTTCCACACGAAACATAAAACACCGTTACATCGAATCCTGGAGCAGTGCTAAAATATACAATTGGGTCATCGAAGAATGAAATACATTTTATTCGCGCTTCAAAACAACTGCACTGAAAGTTTGAGGTAGCTGTTTAACAAACTGAGTTTTGAACGCGCTGGCGACTTTGCGCGCAGCAACCGTAGTTGATATTCCACGCAGGGTCAGACCAATAAAACGGGAACCCGCGGCTCTGGCCGCACAGCCATTACGAGGATGTACTGGGACTCACATTGACAGCGCGAGCAAATACGCTGCGAGGGACGTCGGCGTCAGTGTGGTTAACGGCGCAGGGGACGCAGTAAAACATCACAGCGCATAATACCGTTCATTACTGGACGTGTGTGCAGTCCACTGGCGACGGAATGTCAACAAGAACACGGCGTGCCTCTCGCTGTCACGTAACGAGTCGCTGCTAGCATTCCTACTGTTGCGAAACGAAAAAAACTCTTGTTTATTTTCTGAGCTATGGACAGCAGCGCGAAAAGAGCATCCGAGATGGACTTTCAGGCTCAGAAGCGCAAACCGGACTAAAAGCGTGCGAGCTGAAACAGACGGTAGTTCAGCTGCACATATGTGTGTGTAGTGGTTATATGCACAGTTGAGCGTCACAAATACTACCATCACTGCATTTCATTCCAGCGACTCTGGGATAAAAAATTTATTACTCTTCCAAAAAACAGTCTAATTCTTTTCGTTAGCCAGCGAAAAGCGTATGTAAAGTAACTATGTCGGGTGGTATATAGTAAGGCAGATGTGTGCAACTGTCCAAGATTTTAACGTAATCAAGAAATTTGTGTAAATTTTGTGAATAGAATATTGAAAGGTAAAGATTCATTACAAGATCTTTAACATGCAGCTGTGCCTTCTACATCTTCACTTCCCATTTTAGCCAGCTTAAAACGGTGCGATCGAGAAGTCGCGTACATGAAGATAAATATTAAAAAGCCACGCGTGATTAGCTGAGCGGTCTAGGCGCTGCAGGCATAGACTGTGTGGCTGGTCCCGGCGGAGGTTCGAGTCCTCCCTCGGGCATGGCTATGTGTGTTTGTCCTTAGGATAATTTAGGTTAAGTAGCGCGTAAGCTTAGGGACTGATGACCTTAGCAGTTAAGTCCCATAAGGTTACACACACATTTGAACATAAATATTAAAACTTCTTTATCCATTGGTTTTACCCTTACCTACACGAGGTCGGAATGTTAATTATCAGATTTGATATAGTTAGTGACACAGCGTCGCCGGATGGCATCCCTATCGCTCTTTTTCAATCTCAATTTGGATGAAAGAGCTCAGAAGCCGATGCAGAAGCTAGATTTTCGTGAATATCATGTTCACTGTGACCAGGAATTGAAGGCACCGAATAAAGAAAACCGTCTAGCGTACTGAAACTTCCTGGGAGATTAAAACCATATGCCAGACAGAGACTCGAACTCGGGACCTTTACCTTCCGCGGGCAAGTGCTTTAGAGCAAGTATAGCACTTGCCAGCGAAAGGCAAACGTCCCGAGTTCGAGTCTCTCAGTCTGGCACATACTTTTAACCTTTCAGGGAGTTTCATATCAGCGCACACTCAGCTGCAGACTAGAAATTTCATTCTATCTAGCGCACTCTACACGGTTCCGGTCATTTGGTGACATCCATGGAATTGCAGAAGTGGATCGTGTTTTCTTAACTGGCCTCACATTAAGCAGTGAATAGTCAAAAGAAACGAGTATGATCAACCGAAAACCTACGTGTCCTTCATGAAAACAACTTGCACTGTCCGGAAGTTGGAGTGAGGTGTGCCGCATAGCGTCATCGAATCGTAGGCACTATTTTCTTTGAAAATCCGGAGATCAGTGTTCTGTACCGAGACATCGTTTCACAGTTTCTTTCGCTTCTTGGTGCAGATTGTCGTTATTATTGGCAGCAACAGGCTGCTGACTCTTATCACACATTTAACGAAACAATTCATTTCTTAAGTGAATTTTTTCGTGATAGGAATCGTCTTGAAAGGATTATGGCTCCACGTTCTCCCGATTTAACATCTCCAGACTTCGCCGTGAGGTTAAAGATCGAGTCTGCAAAATCAGGAAGCAACAATGGCGGAACTAAATATTAGCTTAATATCAATGTCATCGTGCTCCATAAACTGGCCTCAAACATTGTAAAATAGGTTCGTGCATGCGTTGCTGAACAGGTTAATCATTTTGAGAGTTTATTATTAACAGTGTTTATGAGGTTGTGACGTAATACATACATTAATATTATTACTTTCTGATGTGTGCACCTTCTAGATCAACCTGTATTACGAGTTAAAGGGTTATCCTTCAGGCTTCATTTTTTGGAGATGTTCAGTCCACTTATCTAGTAAGTTCTCTATTAGCCTACGGTGCACTGTATGCCACAAGTTTCAATTCAATTTTTTTCCTGTTTCAGGTGATTGTTCTGAAAGGCGACAATATGATTAAACTTACTCGCTTCATTTTGAGTGTCGTAATTATAAATATACGTTACGTCACAGACAATATATGTTGCTTACCTGATTTATTCTATTATTGTATTCCTAACGACGTATTTAGTCAGAGTTTTTTTTACCTAAGCAACCCACGATACAGTTTTCTTGCGCTCTATATTTCATATTATACACTGAACACATCCAAAGAAACTGGTACGCCTAATATCATGTAAGCCCCACGAGCACGCAGAAGTGTCGCAACACGTCGTGGCATGGGTTCGACTAATGTCTGAAGTAGTATTGGAGGGAACTGACACCATGAATCCTACAGGGCTTTCAATGAACACGCAAGAGTACAACCGGTGGAGATCTCTTCTGAACAGCACGTTGCAAGTCAACCCAGATGTGCTCAATAATGTTCATGTCTGGAGAATTTGGTGGCCAGCGGAAGTGTTTAAACTCATAAGTGTGTTCCTGCAGCCACTCTGTAGTAATTCTGGACGATTCAAATGGTTCTGAGCACTATGGAACTTAACATCTGTGGTCATCAGTCCCCTAGAACTTAGAACTACTTAAACCTAACTAACCTAAGGACATCACACACATCCATGCCCGAGGCAGGATTCGAACCTGCGACCGTAGCGGTCGCTCGGTTCCATACTGTAGCGCCTAGAACCGCACGACCACTCCGGCCGGCTGGAATTGCCCAAGCCCGCCGGAATGCACAATGGACGTGAATGGATGAAGGTGATCAAACAGGATGCTTACTTATACGTCACCTGTCAGACTCGTATCTAGACGTAACAGTGGTCCCATATCACTCCAACTGTACACGTTCCACACCATTACAGAGCCTTCACCATCTTGAACAGCCCCCTGTTGACATGCAGGATCCATGGGTTAACGAGGTTGTCTCCACACCCGTACACCTCCAACCGCTCGATACAATTTAAAACGCGACTGATCCAACCAGGCAACATGTTTCCAGTCATCAACAGTCCATTGGCGGTGTTGGAAGTCCAGGCGAGGCGTAAAGCTTTGTGTCGTGCAGTCCTCAAGGGTACCCGAGTGGGCCTTCGGCTCCGAAAGCGCATATCGATGACGTTTCTTTGAATGGTTCGTAGGGTGACACTTATTGATGGCCCAGCATTGAAATCTGCAACAATTTGCGGGAGGATTGCACTTCTGTCACTTTGAACGATTCTCTTCAGTCGTAGTTAGTCCCGTTCTTGCAGGATCTTTTTCCGGCTGCAGCGATGTCGGAGATTTGATGTTTTACCGGATTCCTGATATTAACTCTTGAAATGGTCGTACGGGAAAATCGCTACTTCATCGCTACCCTGAAGATGCTGTGTCCCATCGCTCGTGTGCCGACTGTAACACCACTTCGAAACTCACTTAAATCTTGATAACCTGCCATTGTAACAACAGTAACTGATCTAACAGCTGCGCCAGACACTTGTTGTCTTATAAAGGCGTTGAAGACCACAGAACCGTATTCTGCCTATTTACATATCTCTGTATTTGAATACACATGCCTATACCAATTTCTTTGGCGCTTCTGTGTATATGCAATGTACTTTATTTAATGCGGTATCAGGTATCAGTAGGTCATCTCATTCCATAGGAAACTTGTTAACAGGAAGAATTGCTTTTATTTTTTTTGTATCCTCAATCTTCCGGCTGGTTTCGAGATGCCAGCCACGAAGTCCACTCCTGCGCTAACTTCTTGATCTCAGAGTAGCACTTGCAGCCTACGTCCTCAATTATTTGATGGATGTATTCCAATCTCTTTGTTCCTCTACAGTTTTTACCCTCTACAGCTCCCTCTAGTACCATGGAGGCTATTCCCTGATGCCTTAAAACAAGTTTTGCAGAGAACCTCCCCATTACTTATCTTATCAGACCACCTTCTCAAAGCCTTCGGTTCCCTCCTGTTTCAGTTTCCCACTGTCCATGATTCATTACAATACAATACTGTGCTCCAAACGCACATTCTCAGAAATGTCTTCCTCAATTTAAAGCCTATGTTTGACATCGGTAGACATCTCTTGGCCAGGAATGCCCACTTTGCTCGTGATAATCTGCCTTTAATGTCCTTCTTGCTTCGTCTGGCACGTGTAATTTTGCTGGCTACGTAACAGCATTCCTTAACTTCGCCTACTTCGTGATCACCAATTTTGACGTTAAATTTATCGCTATTCTTATTTCTGCTGCTTCTTATTATTTTTGTCTTTTTTCGGTTTACTCTCAATCCATATTGTATGCCCATCAGAGGTTCTGTAATTCTTCTTCACTTGGACTAGAACGGCAATGTCATCATCGTATTTCATCACTGATATCGTTTCACTCTGAATTTTGCTCCCGCTCTTGATCCTATTTTTTATTTTCGTCATTGCTTTTTCGATGAAAGGAGAGGAAAGACTGCATCCCTCTTTTACACCCTCTTTAATACGAGCACTTCGTTCTTGGTCTTCCAGTCTTATTGCTCCCTCATGTTTGTTGTACGTATTGTATGTTACCCGTCTTTCCCTATAGCATACTCATATTTATCTTAGAATTTCGAACGTCTTGCACCATTTATCTTGTCGAAGGCTTTTTCTAGGTCGACGGATGACAGGTTTCAGATAGATTATAGAGGGTGATTGAAAAAGAATACCACAACTTTAAAAATGTGTATTTAATGAAAGAAACATAATATAACCTTCTGTTATACATCATTACAAAGAGTATTTAAAAAGGATTTTTTTCACTCAAAAACAAGTTCAGAGATGTTCAATATGGCCTCCTCCAGACACTCGAGCAATATCAACCCAATACTCCAACTCGTTCCACACTCTCTGTAGCATATCAGGCGTAACAGTTTGGATAGCTGCTGTTATTTCTCGTTTCAAATCATCAATGGTGGCTGGGAGAGGTGGCCGAAACACCATATCCTTAACATACCCCCATAAGAAAAAATCGCAGGGGGTAAGATCAGGGCTTCTTGGAGGCCAGTGATGAAGTGCTCTGTCACGGGCTGCCTGGCGGCCGATCCATCGCCTCGGGTAGTTGACGTTCAGGTACTTACGGACAGATAAGTGCCAATGTGGTGGCGCTCCATCCTGCTGAAATATGAATTGTTGTGCTTCTTGTTCGAGCTGAGGGAACAGCCAATTCTCTAACATCTCCAGATACTGTAGTCCAGTTACAGTAGCACCTTCGAAGAAAAAGGGACCAAAAAATTTATTGGCTGAAATGGCACAGAAAACGCTCACCTTAGGCGAGTCACGTTCATACTGAGTTGTTTCCCGCGTATTCTCAGTGCCCCATATACAGACATTGTGACGGTTGACTTTCCCGTTAGTGTGGAAAGTTGCTTCATCACTAAACACAATCTTTGAAACGAAAGATTCATCTGTTTCCATTTGAGCAAGGATAAAATCACAGAAATCAATTCTTTTAATCTTATCAGCTGCAGACAGTGCTTGAACCAATTTCAGACGATAAGGTTTCATAACTAACCTTTTTCGTAGGGCTCTCCATACAGTTGATTGTGGAATTTGCAGCTCTCTGCTAGCTCTGCGAGTCGATTTTCCTGGACTGCGAACAAATGCTTGCTGGATGCGTGCTACATTTTCATCACTCGTTCTCGGCCGTCCAGAACTTTTCCCTTTGCACAAACACCCATTCTCTGTAAACTGTTTATACCAACGTTTAATACACCACCTATCAGGAGGTTTAACACCATACTTCGTTCGAAATGCACGCTGAACAACTGTCGTCGATTCACTTCTGCCGTACTCAATAACACAAAAAGCTTTCTGTTGAGCGGTCGCCATCTTAGCATCAACTGACGCTGACGCCTAGTCAGCAGCGCCTCAAGCGAACAAATGTACAACTAAATGAAACTTTATAGCTCCCTTAATTCGCCGACAGATAGTGCTTAGCTCTGACTTTTGTCGTTGCAGAGTTTTAAATTCCTAAAGTTGTGGTATTCTTTTTGAATCACCCTGTATAATGGTAAGACAGAGATTTAGGAACCAGATTTTAAATTGTAAGACATTTCCAGAGGCAGATGTGGACTCGGACCACAATCTATTGGTTATGACCTGTAGATTAAAACTGAAGAAACTGCAGAAAGGTGGGAATTTAAGGAGATGGGACCTGGATAAACTGAAAGAACCAGAGGTTGTACAGAGTTTCAGGGAGAGCATAAGGGAACAATTGACAGGAATGGGGGAAAGAAATACAGTAGAAGAAAAATGGGTAGCTTTGAGGGATGAAGTAGTGAAGGCAGCAGAGGATCAAATAGGTAAAAAGACGAGGGCTAGTAGAAATCCTTGGGTAACAGAAGAAATATTGAATTTAATTGATGAAAGGAGAGAATATAAAAATGCAGTAAATGAAGCAGGCAAAAAGGAATACAAACGTCTCAAAAATGAGATCGACAGGAAGTGCAAAATGGCTAAGCAGGGATGGCTAGAGGACAAATGTAAGGATGTAGAGGCTTATCTCACTAGGGGTAAGATAGATACTGCCTACAGGGAAATTAAAGAGACCTTTGGAGAAAAGAGAACCACTTGTATGAATATCAAGAGCTCAGATGGAAACCCAGTTCTAAGCAAAGAACGGAAAGCATAAAGGTGGAAGGAGCACATAGAGGGTTTATACAAGGGCGGAGGACAATATTATGGAAATGGAAGAGGATGTAGATGAAGATGAAATGGGAGATACGATACTGCGTGAAGAGTTTGACAGAGCGCTGAAAGACCTGAGTCGAAACAAAGACCCGGGAGCAGACAACATTCCATTAGAACTTCTGACGGCCTTGGGAGAGTCAGTCCTGACAGAAGTCTACCATCTGGTGAGCAAGAAGTATGAGACAGGCGAAATACCCTCAGTGTTCAAGAAGAATATAATAATCCCAATCCCAAAGAAAGCAGGGGCTGACAGATGTGAAAATTACCGAACAATCAATTTAATGAGTCACGGATGCAAAACACTAACGCGAATTCTTTACAGACGAATGGAAAAACTAGTAGAAACCGACCTCGGGGAAGATCAGTTTGGATTCTGTAGAAATGTTGGAACACGTGAGGCAATACTGACCCTACGACTTATCTTAGAAGCTAGATTAAGGAAGGGCAAACCTACGTATCTAGCATTTGTAGACTTAGAGAAAGCGTTTGACAATGTTGACTGGAATACTCTCTTTCAAATTCTAAAGGTGGCAGGGGTAAAATACAGGGAGCGAAAGGCTATTTACAATTTGTACAGAAAACAGATGGCAGTTATAAGAGTCGAGGGACATGAAAGGGAAGTAGTGGTTGTGAAAGGAGTGAGACAGGGCTGTAGCCTCTCCCGAAGGAAACAAAAGAAAAATTCGGAGTAGGTATTAAAATCCAAGAAGAAGAAATAAAAACTATGAGGTTCGTCGATGACATTGTAATTCTGTCAGAGACAGCAAAGGACTTGGAAGAGCAGTTGAACGGAATGGACAGTGTCTTGAAAGGAGGATATAAGATGAACATCAACAAAAGCAAAAAGAGGATAATGAAATGTAGTCTAATTAAGTCAGGTGATGCTGAGGGAATTACATTAGGAAATGAGACACTTAAAGTAGTAAAGGAGGGGAGCAAAATAACTGATGATGGTCGAAGTAGAGAGGATATAAAATGTAGACTGGCAATGGCAAGGAAAGCGTTTCTGAAGAAGAGAAATTTGTTAACATCGAGTATAGATTTAAGTGTCAGGAAGTCGTTTCTGAAAGTAGTTGTATGGAGCGTGGCCATGTATGGAAGTGAAACATGGACGATAACTAGTTTGGACAAGAAGCGAATAGAAGCTTTCGAAATGTGGTGCTATAGAAGAATGCTGAAGATTAGATGGGTAGATTATATAACTAATGAGGAGGTATTGAATAGGATTGGGGAGAAGAGAAGTTTGTTGCACAACTTGACTAGAAGAAGGGATCGGTTGGTAGGACATGTTCTGAGGCATCAAGGGATCACCAATTTAGTATTGGAGGGCAGCGTGGAGGGTAAAAATCGTAGAGGGAGACCAAGAGAAGAATACACTAAGCAGATTCAGAAGGATGCAGGCTGCAGTAGGTACTGGAAGATGAAGAAGCTTGCACAGGATAGAGTAGCATGGAGAGCTGCATCAAACCAGTCTCAGGACTGAAGACCAGAACAACAACAACGACACACAGCTTATGTTCGTACATGGTAAGTACAACAATAATTAGAGATTAGAATAAGGTAGGTTTTTAATTATGAGTACTAGCAGCAACGGGCATGGAGAAAGGAATGGACGAGGACGACAACGATGAATGCCCTAACATTTAGTTAAAGAATATAAGGGAAGAGAAGACGGTGTGAATAACAGAGAAAGGAAAAGAAGCATAAGTGGGAGAAGACAGGAGCTTTGCCATTTGCCAGAGGGGAATAGTGTCATACGTCAATTTTGGGGAAGTGCTTTGAGGATGATAGGAGGAATTTCTGGAACTTTTTTTTAAAAGCAGCAGCACATCGAATTGCTTGTTCCAGAGAGTGCAACAGCGACAGCTGGAAAAGATTCAAAACCTGTAACGTTGACAGTGGAGTCAGGAATGTTGAAATATATTCAACGAAACACGTGTCTCGTTTTCACATAATAACAGGCTGCAAGGCATTCATTATATACGACGGGAACCCGCGAACGTACGTCATTTGCGGCCCCACACGACATTTGAAAAGCGGATGCCCGCACATCTAACTGCTACACTACTGGCCATTAAAATTGCTACACCAAGAAGAAATGCAGATGATTAATGGGTATTCATTGGACAAATATATTATAATGGAACTGACATGTGATTACATTTTCGCACAATTTAGGTGCATAGATCCTGATAAATCAGTATCCACAACAACCACCTCTGGCCCTAATAACAGCCTTGATTCGCCTGGGCATTGAGTCAAACGGGGCTTGGATGGCGTGTAGAGGGACAGCTACACATGCAGCTTCAACACGATACCACAGTTCATCAAGAGTAGTGAATGGCGTATTGTGATGAGCCAGTTGCTCGGCCACCATTGACCAGACGTTTTCAATTGGTAAGAGATCTGGAGAATGTGCTGGCCAGGGCAGAAGTCGAACATTTTCTGTATCGAGAAAGGCCCGTACAGGACCTGCAACATGCGGTCGTGCATTATCCTGCTGAAATGTAGGGTTTCGCAGGGATCGAATGAAGGGTAGAGCCACGGGTCGTAACACATCTGAAATGTAACGTCCATTGTTCAAAGTACCGTCAATGCGAACAAGAGGGGACCGAGACGTGTAACCAATGGCATTCCATACCATCACGTCGGGTGACACGCCAGTACGGCGATGACAAATACACGCTTCCAATGTGCGTTCACCGCGATGTCGCCAAACACGGATGTGACCATCATGATGCTGAAAACAGAACCCGGATTCATCCGAAAAAATGACGTTATGCCAATCTTGCACCCAGGTTCGTCGTTGAGTACACCATCGCAGGCGCTCCTGTCTGTGATGCAGCGTCAAGGATAACTGCAGCCATGGTCTCGGAGCTGATAGTCCTTGCTGCTGCAAACATCGTCGAACTGTTCGTGCAGATGGTTGTTGTCTTGCAAACGTCCCCGTCTGTTGACTCAGGGATCGAGACGTGGCTCAAATGGCTCTGAGCACTATGGGACTTAACTTCTATGGTCATCAGTCCCCTAGAACTTAGAACTACTTAAACCTAACTAACCTAAGGACATCACACAACACCCAGCCATCACGAGGCAGAGAAAATCCCTGACCCCGCCGGGAATCGAACCCGGGAATCCGGGCGTGGGAAGCGAGAACGCTACCGCACGACCACGAGCTGCGGGCGTCGAGACGTGGCTGCACGATCCGTTACAGCCATGCGGATAAGATGCCTGTCATCTCGACTGTTAGTGATACGAGGCCGTTGGGATCTAGCACGGCGTTCCGTATTACCCTCCTGAACCCACCGATTCCACATCCTGCTAACAGTCATTGGACCTCGACCATCGCGAGCAGCAGTGTCGCGATACGATAACTCGCAATCGCGATAGGCTACAATCCGACCTTTATCAAAGTCGGAAACGTGATGGTACGCATTTTTCCTCCTTACACGAGGCATCACAACAACGTTTCAGCAGTCAACGCCGGTCAACTGCTGTTTGTGTATGAGAAATCGGTTGCAAAATTTCCTCAAGTCAGCACGTTGTAGGTGTCGCCACCGTCGCCAACATCGTGTGAATGTTCTGTAAAGGTAATCATTTGCATATCACAGCATGTTCTTCCTGTCAGTTAAATTTCGCGTCTGTAGCACGTCATCTTCGTAGCAATTTTAATGGCCAGTAGTGTACGTTCAGAGCGATTCAGCGTAGTAGGAAGAATAACATAGTTAAAAATGCTGCTAGTACATCCGTCGTCGCCAGGCGCAAAGCTCTCAGTGCCGAATACAATGGGAGCAGTAGAGCTCGGTGTGGCGCAAACAACACAGTAGGCAAACACCTGCTGGCTGCCTCTAGCGAATATACGGGTGGGAGGCGCTCCAGCATCCACCATTGCACCGTCTGACTTCCATCTGTTTCGTTCCATGATGAAAATCTGTCCAACGCTTTTGCGACAGATGAGGAAGTGAAATTAGCAGTCCGCAGATGGCTATACTCCAACCAAACAACTTCTACAAACAGGGCATATTGAACCTGCTACCACGATGTGAAAAATATATTGAGAGCGTTGGTGACTATGTAGAAAAGCAGACAGAAGACATAAGTTCGTTCGTGATTTTTTTCATTTTGTTATCTATTAAACTTTTTGTTAATAAAATTATTGTGCGTTACTTTCTGGTCTTTCCTTGTACAAGTAGACAGGCGGACGACTCCGACAAACAACAACTCCAGAACGAAGAATCAGGATACAAGCCTACACTACACCGCATGCAAACCTCCAATCAGACTGACGTTGATAGTATTCTGAGCTATAGGACCTTTGAAAGGCTTAAGTGCTCATGGGACAACCGAGGCAGCAGTCCCCTCAAGCAAAGTCGACAGTCTCGTAGGTGAGAAAGTGATTACACAGAACACGTCTGCAGGATTGTCGTCTACTGACAAAAATCATCGCAGACAACAGTCCGAGAAATACAGACAGACGCGGAAGCAAAGGCCCGATGATACACAGAGTTTTCGAAGAAAGTGGAACGGGAAAAAGTGGAACCACTCCGTTGGCGAAGATGTTAATACGAGCGTGGAAATAAGACAGAGAAATCCATGGGCACAGCAGACAGCAACGTTCTTGGCAGTATGACTACGTGGTCTGACGGTTAAGGTCAATGTGGATGGCCTAACACTTTTGCTTATTTAAAGTCAACTGCCACTTTTGGCACAGTACAAATCTCACATCTAAGTAATTTTGCAATTAGTTTTGATCTTCTGCTCACTTTACTAGATGGTGAATGACAGCATCATCTCCAAACAATCTAAGGGGGCTGCACAGATTGTTTCCTTTATCATTTATGTAGTTTAAGAACAGCAGAGAGCCTGTAACAGCTACGGTCGCAGGTTCGAATCCTGCCTCGGGCATGGATGTGTGTGATGTCCTTAGGTTAGTTAGGTTTCAGTAGTTCTAAGTTCTAGGGGACTTACGACCACAGATGTTGAGTCCCATAGTGCTCAGAGCCATTTGAGCCTGTAACACTTCTATTTTATTCGATGACTAGCCGTCCATTACTACGAACTTTAGCCTTTCTGGCGGGGAATCAGAAACCAAATCGCACAACTGATACGGCACTCGAGTCTTCTGAATGGTTTGATGCGGCCCGCCACGAATTTCTCTCCTGTGCCAACCTCTTCAGCTCAGAATAGCGCTTGCACCCTACGTCCTCAGTTATTTGCTAGAGTATTCCCATCTCTATGCTCCTTTATAGTTTTTACCCTCGACAGCTCCCTCTAATAGATGCAAGTTATTCCCTGATGTCCTATCTTACTCCATAGCCAAACAATTTGATTGGGAGTCTCTCGCATACATCGTCAAACGCCTTCTGGAAATCTAGAACAGATCCCCTCCCCCCCCCCCCCCCCATCATTTAGCGCCACATAAGCAGCTCCTTTGTAAGTGCCGCACGGTGTCAGCTTCATCGCTTTCGTTGGTCGCTCTAATCAAAAAAGAAAAGTAAACGACTAGGTGACTTTAGTTATGGGAGAGCGAAGCTAAGACACAAACGACGTTACTTACGTAATGAAAAATGCATTTATATGCGTGTGAGTTCATAGGCTAGTGTTAACATTCTGTCTACAAAACACAGGATTTAAAACAGTTCAATGAGATCTTAAACGAATATTTGAATCGCTGCTGACATGAAATCTTATTATTAATCCTACAATAACTAATCTACGCATATTATGAAAATAGGTACATTTATGTTTCATGTCTCCTGCTAAACCACTCGATCGGTTTGAGCCAAGCCTGGTACACATATCACTAGCTGTCTAGAAAAAAACCACTGTGCAAGTAAGAATCATATACGTCTCAAAGGGTTAGAGGTGGGTATGAAAAATTAGCATAGCTCAGCTCACGAAGCTCAAACAGACTATTTTATCCAGTATTTGACAATGAGACCTCTTAGAGACTTGGAACAAAACTTTGTACATGATTTCAAGCCTTTTTCTTGCTGACACCCCCCAAAAAGCGACGAAAAGAAAAAAAATATTATCGCTTACTACGTTTTCACTGTTCATGTAGTGAAATTACCGCATCAGGCGTGCCATTTATGTATGTATGTACATATGTGTGTATTAAACGGGGACCTAGAAACGTCGGAGAGGCATCGTCCCGCCATAACCCTCAGTGCTTCACAACCCCACAACAAGCCACCAGCAGTCCACCCACCCCACTGCCCCCTACCCCCCCCCCCCCCCCCCCCCCGAACCCAGAGTTATTGTGCGGTTCGGCCCCCGGTGGATCCCCATCCCTCCATCCCCGTGGAACATCTCATTTCAGACGTGTGTGACCTCAAATGTTTGCGTGATAGAGTAATGATGGTGCACGCGTATGTGGAAATGATGTGCCATTTAAGTTTCCGGTTCTTTACTAATAATTCTATTGTTGTTGTTGTTGTTGTGGCCTTCAGTCCTGAGACTGGTTTGATGCAGCTCTCCATGCTACCCTATCCTGTGCAAGCTTCTTCATCTCCCAGTACCTACTGCAGCCTACATCCTTCTGAATCTGCCTAGTGTATTCATCTCTTGGTCTCCCTCTACAATTTTTACTCTCCACGCTGCCCTCCAATACTAAATTGTTGGTTCCTTGATGCCTCAGAACATGTCCTACCAACCGATCCCTTCTTCTGGTCAAGTTGTGCCACAAACTCCTCTTCTCCCCAATTCTATTCAATACCTCCTCATTAGTTATGTGATCTACCCATCTAATCTTCAGTATTCTTCTGTAGCACCACATTTCGAAAGCTTCTATTCTCTTCTTGTCTAAACTACCGATCCCTTCTTCTAGTCAAGTTGTGCCACAAACTCCTCTTCTCCCCAATTCTATTAGCAACTCATATTGCAGGCAGATTCGTGTATACGACTGAATGTAATGCATCATTGTACTACACATAGTCATAAACAGGGAAATGCGTAAAAAATACGGAATCATGCATGACATTTTAATTTATTACTTCTTTACTACGAGGGCCTTCAAAAGTAGCCCAACATTTTTTTTCTCTCTGACAATTTCTATTGAAAAATGTGGAAATTGTTGTCGGACATAGTGGAATAGTCCTGCTTCATCCCATATAGTTTCCTGAAGTTCCGATAGGTGGGAGCACTATATGTTGCATTCAAAATGGCGTTTGTAACGGAGGTGCGTTCCAAGTAGAGAGATAGAATTGATTTTTTCTTTTGTTGGAAAACCAGAGCGTAGCAGATATTCATGGACGCTTGCAGCACGTCTATGGATACCAGGTTGATAACAAAAGCAGAACGGGTCGTTGGACGAGACCTCTGTCTTCAACCCAACCAGGTCGCCCATACCTGTCCGATCTCCCGCGTCCTTGCCGGCCGCACACAGTTGTGACTCCTGCAATGTTGGAACGTGTGGACACTCTCGTTTGTTGTGGTCGTCAGATCACAATCAAATGCCTCGCTGCACAACTGGACGACTCTGTTGGTAGTTCTGACACACTCGTCTGCCATTTGGGGTACTCAGGTTTTTCTCCGCTGGGTTTCTCGCCTCCTAACAGACGACCATAAATAGCAGCGAAGGACCATCTGCGAGGAATTGCTTGCGCATTACGAGGCTGATCGTGATAAGTTTTTGTCGAACATTGTCACAGGCGATGAAACATGAGTTCATCACTTCGAACCGAAAACAAAAGGGCAATCCATGAAGTCGCGCCACCCCACCTTTCCTCTGAAGAAAAACTTTAAAGCCGTGTGCTGAGCCGGTAAAGTCATTCGGACAGTCTTTGGGACTCTGAAGGCGTTATTCTGTTTGACGACCTCCCTCGTAATGGAACGATCAACTATGAAGTGTATTGTGCTATCTTCAGAAAATTTAAGAAAATACTTCAGTGTGTTCGTCGCCATAAAAATGTAAATGAACTTCTTCACTCGATTACAACTCAAGACCTCAGAGAAATCTGCGCACGCGAGAGGACCTCAGAAAACTTGATTGGAGTGTTCTTTCTCAGCTACCCTACAGACCGGATCTCATACTTTTCGACTTCCATCTGTTGGACGTGACGGAGGTTGCACTGCGGGAAGCGGTACGTGGGCGATTTGGTGGTTATGTATGCAGCAAGACGTTGGCTCCGAGGTAGGCCAGTAAAGTGGTACCATGCTGGCACACAAGCCCTCCCTCTAAGGTGGCGTAAAGGCCGTCGCATTGAACGGAGATAATGTTGAAAAATAGGGTTTTGTAGTCAAAAGGGTGGGCAATAATATGGTGTAGTGTAGTCCTGAATAAAAACAATCTGCTTTCAGAAAATAAAAGTGTTGCATTACTTATTGTTCGCCACTCGTGCTATCTCTATTACCCACACATTTTGCAGACGGTATCCACATACGTATATCACAGGATACACACATAGCGCAAGAAATATGACGTTATAAACATTGAGCTGCCAGAAAACGAAACTGCAGAGCGAAATTCGCTGGAGATACGTGTGAAATAGTATACAAATACGTGTGAAAAAATATATATGATGAATATTATCAAAAATATATGACGTGTGCGTGCGCGAGCAAATGGAGAAACAGAGGGAAGAGGAAATGGACAGGGAAAGAAAAGATGAGGAGATGGACAGAGAGAGGTGAGAGGAGGCGATTGAGAGAGAAAGAAAATAGGAGATGCACAGAGACATGCGCAAAGAGGAGATGGACAGTGGGATAGGAGATGGACTTACAGGGGGTGAAGAGGATATAAACAGAGGGAGGAGTAGATGGACAGAGGGGAGAGGAGCAGATGGACATAGAGAGGAGGAGCAGATGGTGGGGGGAGGAGCTGGAGGAACGAACAGAGAGTGGGAAGTGGAGACAGAAGGAGGAGGAGGAGATTACTGGGAGAGGGAGGTAGTAATAGATTTAGAATAAATTCGTATATGGGCAACGCTGAGAACTCAGCTAGTTCCATATAAAGATCGAGCCACTGAGGATGATTTGTCAGGACGATGCCTGAGAAACGACTGCCAAATTGATTTACGTTGTCCGTACTTTATACTTTCAACAATAGATTGTATACTTTCATTTTCATTCTGAGACGATCGTTTTCTATCGCCAACATCGGTTGTTTCCGTTGTTACTGTCAGCCATCCATTGCCATGGGTAAAGGTGTCGATGTCGATGCTGAAGTTCAGTTTACATCCACAAAATACAGCTGGTCCATCTAGAAGGGCGTGTGCGGCGACAGATTTAATTGTGTTCTTCTTCTTGTCGGCGGCAGATGTTGTCATTTCGACGCCTTCGATTGTTTTGTATATTGTCTGTCTTGCACGTCGCCGTTGTCGTCGGTAGCTGCTGCCAAGATGCGCTACCGACGACAACGGCGACGTGCAAGACAGACAATATACAAAACAATCGAAGGCGTCGAAATGACAACATCTGCCGCCGACAAGAAGAAGAACACAATTAAATCTGTCGCCGCACACGCCCTTCTAGATGGACCAGCTGTATTTTGTGGATGTAAACTGAACTTCAGCATCGACATCAACGACACCTTTACCCATGGCAATGGATGGCTGACAGTGGCCATTGTACGAGGTGGTACAGGTGTTCCAAACGTGTCTGGACTGGAAAGTTTCGTCGACAGAGACATCATCGCCTACAAGACTTACCATGTTACAGAAAATGCAAATAAAGACTTCGGAAAATCAACATACATGTCACCCTCACCCTTTTTCCTTTCTACACGTAGTAGACGTAAGATATCTGTAAATGAAACTGTATTTGTTTGGTGTAAAGGTAAAGGTACCTGTGAATATGTTAAATTTGTTGGAGATTGTACAGTATATTTTCATAAATAAATTGAACTGTAGCGTAGCTGAAAACTGGGGAACGTACATCTAGAATCTGTCGGCATAGAGGATGCAACAGCATGTTACGTCAGCTCTCTGAGCGCCTGACCTTTGACCCCGCCGATAAGGCGGTGCTACGTCAGCTTGGCAGCGCGCCAGCCGCGGACTTACGCTTAACACAAACACACCAACACAAACACTTCTCCTAGGAGACACCACCCCTGCAGCCATGATATTGGCCTCAGTTCGGTGTCAAAGATAGAGAAGAAACCCCTTAAGGTTTGCCATAGCCAGCAGAACCCAGAGACGATTAAATCCTGTAGAGCTACGCAATTGCGCAAATGCTGACCGCAGTTGATTTGCCCGTTGACATTTCATTGGGATTTGTGGTGCAGTATGGTTACATTAGTGTTCGTCGAACCAAGAATGTTTGGCTCCTCTCACTCTTGGAAAAGGGAAAGGAGAGCGTATGGTGAAAATGTTGGAGAAAGGGGAACACTTGGTCCCTGAGAATGTCGATAAACCATCCTAGCTCATGTTGAAGGCAACAGGATTTACTGGAGTCTCGAAAATGGTATGAAAAATAGCCTCATTACATCACATCATGCACATAGTGTGGATGAAATGACTTATTGGGACTAAGGTGACGGCGATGTCTGCTCCAGAAGAAGATAAATGGTGATTAGTCGGACCACAGTACTCACCTCCAGTAAGTTACAAGTACTAATCACCTTCTGTGTTGTGTGGCCCATTGATGATGTGCACCTTCGTGTGCAACAGAGAGCTATACCTTTCTGCGAGGTTCCCAGTACCAAATGTCTGCTGCATGCAGCATCCATCCTAGTGTTCGCTCGGAAACTGATTGAGATAGGCATGCATTGACGGACAGCAGTAATTTTTGTAGAGTTTGAAACCGCCTGTCTGTATCAGCTGGCATTTTCTTATGGCCGCTGTACTTACGCTGTGTTTCATGGCTGCGAGTGTTATACATACTTTGTTGAGATGGGCAGTTCATGTTGATACACAACAAGTCGATCAACAATGTCGCCACGTACAAAACAGACAGCTCCTTTCTCTTATCCTATCGCGCATGTCGACCTGTCTTACTGCGCTGATTCCATACAACAGTGTGGTGCGGGAGCGCTCGCACACACACACACACAGACACACACAGACACACACAGACACACACAGACACACACAGACACACACAGACACACACAGACACACACAGACACACACAGACACACACAGACACACACAGACACACACAGACACACACAGACACACACAGACACACACAGACACACACAGACACACACAGACACACACAGACACACACAGACACACACAGACACACACAGACACACACAGACACACACAGACACACACAGACACACACAGACACACACAGACACACACAGACACACACAGACACACACAGACACACACAGACACACACAGACACACACAGACACACACAGACACACACAGACACACACAGACACACACAGACACACACAGACACACACAGACACACACAGACACACACAGACACACACAGACACACACAGACACACACAGACACACACAGACACACACAGACACACACAGACACACACAGACACACACAGACACACACAGACACACACAGACACACACAGACACACACAGACACACACAGACACACACACACACACAGACACACACACACACACACACACACACAGACACACACACAGACACACACACAGACACACACACAGACACACACACAGACACACACACAGACACACACACAGACACACACACAGACACACACACAGACACACACACAGACACACACACAGACACACACACAGACACACACACAGACACACACACAGACACACACACAGACACACACACAGACACACACACAGACACACACACAGACACAATTTCATTGCTATGACTCACGTCTGCAGTCGGGAGTCATTGGACTGCTTGGTACCAGTTGTACACCATCTACATTCTTCCAAATTCACCTGTATGCTCTTAATGGGAGCCGATAATATGTTGTTCAATGGAGTGGCAAACCTATGGGCTTTTATCGATAGTTAAGAATCAGTCGCGGTTCTCTGGCGTCTGTTGAATTGGCCCTTTCCCCGTATTCTTCGTTATCAGACTTACAGCTAGTTGCCCCTCCCCCCTCCCCCCTCCACGCCCACCCGAAACTCCCATCACTCCTGTCCTGTGTTAAGGATAGCCAGTTGCTCCTGGACCATATGCTAACGTCCAGCTTAAGTAAAAGAGAAACAGGGCATAGACCATGCGGTCAACGACCCACTGCACTCGTGTTCTTTGAGAAAAAATTTGTATGTTGTATTTCCTGCACTGACGTGGTTTCCTTTGTTTTAATGCTATAAATAAAAATAATAAAATGATGGAAAAATTATTGTTTTGAATTTTAAAATGAAGAAGCCTCAGTATGAGGAACAATAATATCCGAATAAACAATGTAGGTACAGAATGAGTTTTCACTCTGCAGCTGAGAGTGCACTGATTTTAAACTTCCAGGCAAATTAAAACTTTATTCTCGATGCAAGGAAATGATGTGCAGGCGGAAGTAAAGCCCTAAGGTGGGAGGGTCGTGAGTCGTGTTTGGATAGCTCAGCCAGTGAACTTTGCCGGCGGACGCAGTGGATTTCGGACGTGCCGTGTCGTGCGCTGCTCCGACTCCACTCCTTCAGGTAAGCCTGTGCACTTGCTTCAGCTTTCAGCTGAATTTAATGTGACTGTTTGAAAACGAATACGATGCAGTGATATTGCAACCGACCAGAAAGTAAAGGCTGAAATTTGTCTTCTGACCCGTATTATGAAGATTGAACAATGGACAGAAGTAGTTGTTAAGACAGAAATTGGGGATATTATTGCGATTCACATTTCGATTGTCAACAGTGTGGTTTTCGTAAAACTGGTGAGCTCCGAGTTATGGGAAAAAAAGCTGAATATTGTGTTGGAGTAATGAAGTTCAACCAGTGTGTTGAAAATGTTGGAGATAACTCCGTTGCAGATCCTGGCGGACGAACTGTCCGAATATTTCAAATCCCATGCAGAGTATCAGGGTAACAATTTAATGCAGTTATATTTCCGTATGGAATAGTCCTGAGCAACGTCGCCGAAAAACAGTCCAGTTCTCATAAATATTGGAGTGAGTGACCGGTTTCGACTCTTTCATAAAGTCATCCTCAGACTAAAGAGCGATGGATGGACACTGCCAGACGAGTTTCGTCGACCCTCGACGCTCGTGTAACTCAAAAATATCCTGTAGGGTCTATTACACGGGATGCAGAAACTATAAGTGGACTTCCTGTACTGTGCAATAGTACAGTAAGATGACCAGCCAAGAACCTGTACAACTTGCAGCTCAACAGGTCACGTCCGAACCGAATGTGTACAGAAGCCAGTTGCGCGGATGCCAGCCGGTGAGATCTCTAGGCCCCCCGTGATTTCAAAATTGCCTGTGACGGATGTCGCCGTGACGCGCGGATTGTAACTACCGCCGCGACCCCGAAGCTATTGCGAATCACTACGTTCACGGGACAGAAACCCCAAAGGGGGTGGGAACATACCCACGCAAGGAAATGAACCCATAACAAGATCTATCAATGAAGCTACATTATTTAACCGATCAAGTACAGACAGGGACATTAATGCACACGTTCGTTTTTGCAATCAACATAAATCACAACACTATGAGGGTAGTCATAATGACTGTAATTGTAAAAGCAATACTGAGGAGAAAATGCTGAAACAACGTCAATTCCAGATCTACAACCCAGAAAAGAAAAATGTTCATCCCGTAGTGTTTATAAGAAGTTTTAGGGGAGTACTGCCAAAGAATTGGAGTGAGTGGCAAAAGGTTAGTTTCGTGACCGGTTATATTCAGAGGTCAGGAGCTATATGGGCATCTGATATGATATCAACTTGGGACACATATGAAGATTTTGAACGAGCATTTTTATCCAAATACTGGTCCGAAGGAGTACAAGATCGTTTAAGGCAGGAGGTATTATACCCGGAACCTTTTTCCTTTTCACGTGGGTCTTTAAAGAAATACTTTGAGAAATACATAAACAAATCGCGGTATTGGGATAAGCCTATGCCTCTACAAGACGTGATTGGCATATTAAAATCTCAACTTCCGACCAGCATCAGAAATAGAATGCTGTATATTAATGAGCATGACCTTGACTCTTTCATGACTACGCTTGACACTATAGATATGATCGAGGAAGATGAACATCGGCCAAGACAACCGGTTATGCAGAGGAGAGCGATTGAGGCGCCAAACGCAAACCGGAACGGAAACGGATTTAATAATTATTATACTAGGATTAGTCAGAGATTCAACGGTAACAATTGCAACGGAAATGGAAATTTCAATAACAGTGCTGCGAGGGGCAGATTCAGAGACAATCGAACAGGTCGCAGATACAACCCAATGTTTGGAAATGCAAGAGATTATCAGAACCAGCAGTTTTCAAATAATAATAATGCGTACAGAAATTCTGACCCTCGATTTGAAGCAAATAACACAACCAGTCATCAACAACAACCAGTCATAACAGAAGTTGTAGATGATTCAAGAGGAAATAATAATCGACATTTAAACTGAAGAGGGCCGCTTTATGCTCCGTAAAATCGGCCGGGGAATACAAAAGGGGCAAACCTGTTTTAAACGAAATTAATTCCGTGGCAATGTTGAGATATAATGAAGACGAATTAATGACAGATGAATTGACGAGAGACTTAGAGGCCTGTGTAGTCGAAGATAAAAGGGTTCCTGTGTCTGAAATCATCACAAAAGTGGGAGGAATTTTAACCAATGTTGTATTGGACACAGCTTCATCTACAGACGTAGTATCCGGAACTTTGTTTCGCAGAATTAGTAAAATTAAGAAAATCCCTGTCCTACCAGTGCAAAATTGCCGAGTTATAGGTGCAGTGGGAGCAAAATCCCGGAACGTGAAGATACAAACGCTTATAGAGATAAAATTGGGCAATGTAGCTAAACAATGCACATTCCTTGTAGTGGAAAAGTTGTTAGTAGATTGTATTCTTGGCATTGGAACTTTGCAAGCCTGCAATTGCAAGTTGGACTTGGTAGAAGGAAAGGTGCATTTTAAAATCGAAGATCAATTTGTTACACTGATCTTACTGAGAAAGGAGGCAGTGTATGAGCGATATTTCCGTGGTGATGCCGTGCAGTTGATTTGTGCTGAAAATAATAATAGGTACCGACTACCGATCAAGTCAATTCAAGTAGAGGATTTCAGACAAACAGTCGAACAGAAGATTGCTGAGTCAGATTGCCTAACGAATAGTCAGAGGGAACAATTATTCAATATATTAACAGAATATGAGTCAGTTTTCGATGAAAAGGCCGGAATTATTAGAGGATATGTTTGTACATTACAGATTAGGCCCCATAAGACATTTTGCCGCACACACTATCCCATTCCCTGGCAATTAAAACAACCAGTTCAGGAAGAGATACAAAAAATGTTAAACTGGAATCTTATTGAACCGTCGAACAGCCCATATTGTTCTCCGTTGCTTGTTGTACCAAAGCCAGGAGGAAAAGTTCGATTGGTATTAGATGCAAGGGAAATTAACAAAATTACAGTACCTGTGCGCACACATCCGGAGAACATCGATGAGTTAATACAGAAATTTCAAGATGTATCCTATTTAACCAGTATTGATTTGAGAAGTTCGTTCTGGCAAGTCCAGTTAGACAAGGACTCAAGAAAATATACTGCTTTTATATATGGAGGGAGAATCTATCAGTTCAAGGTCGTTCCGTTTGGTCTCAATATCAGCTCTGGAGCTTTTGTTTCTGCGTTGGACTATGCCCTAGGACCAGAACTACGTAGTCGAATAACAATTTTTGTGGACAATTTTTGAGGCCGATCTATTAATTGCCTCTAAAACTTGGGAGGAACATGTACAACTTATTAGGAGGATTTTTGCTGTGTTCAAACAAACTGATATAACTGCAAATCTAAAAAAATCCCAATTTTCTCTACAGAGAATTAAATTCTTATGACATATGATTAATGCAAAAGGCATTCTTCCAACAGAAGCGAAGATTAGTGCGACAAAAAATTTTCCAACTCCAAGAAACAGAAGACAACTGAAAGGCTTTATAGGCTTGGCTTCATTTTTTCGTCGATTTATTAAAACTCAAGCAATGAACTATGAAGCACTAAACCGGCTCCTGAGGAAAGATGTACCATGGCAATGGTCTAATGATTGTGAAAAGGCTGAGAATGCAAAGTGGTGTGTCTGCATACCCGAAGAATATGAAGAACAATTAATTTGGTTTACACATTTGAATGGCTCTGAGCACTATGCGACTCAACATCTTAGGTCATAAGTCCCCTAGAACTTAGAACTACTTAAACCTAACTAACCTAAGGACATCACACACACCCATGCCCGAGGCAGGATTCGAACCTGCGACCGCAGCAGTCCCGCGGTTCCGGACTGCAGCGCCAGAACCGCGAGACCACCGCGGCCGGCTTACACATTTGACCTGGGGTCATGTTGGTGTTGTAAAGTGTGCTAATAAGATTAGGTATTATTGTTACTTCCCAAATATAAGGCGAAAAGTGCACAAAGTCATACAGAAATGTGTTCTCTGTCCACAGGCTAAGCCGGACAACAAGGGAAATAAAATTGCGCTTCACTCAATAATACCTGAAGCACCAAGATCACTTATATCATGTGATATTTGTGGACCACTTCCTAGAGCCAGAGGTGGTGTTAAGTACATTATTGGATTCTGTGATGTGTTTACAAAATATGTTAAACTATATCCTATAAAATCAGCAACTGCAAGAGCTGCCGCAGTAAAGTTTGTAAATGACTACATTCCTCATGCAGGGATTCCAAAATTTATAATCTCTGACAATGCGAAGATATTTACTGGATATTTATGGAGAAAATTAGTATCACAACTAGGAATAAAACAGATATTTACATCTTGCTATCATCCACAAGGGAATTTAATTGAACGGGTTTTTCGAGAACTAAAAAGATTGATGAGAACGTACTGTCATGATAAATAAACTACCTGGATAAACTATTTGACCGAGTTTGAGCAGATTTATAATAATTTACCTTATAGTTCTACAAAATTTACCCCGAATGAACTGATGTTCAGAGAAAACGAAAGAACCTTTTGGGTAGATAACTTGCCTAAACTCGAAGACACCAAAATGTCACGGGAAGAAAAAATTCGCAATGCTCTCATTAATATTACGGAGAAAGCAAGACAGCGAAAGAAAATCCATGATAGAAACATCAAACGGATTCAGACTTTCAATATCGGACAGAAAATTCTTTTAAGAAGGCACATCAAGTCATCAAGGTTGAAGAAGACCATCAGAAAATGGAATCTAATTTATACAGGTCCATATATAATAGTTGATATACCGAATCCTGGTGCGTATTTATTAGCATATCCGGATTCTGGAAGAATGTAGACCTAAAGAGGTACTTTTAAGGAAAGTGTTTCAAATTAAATGAAAAGTCTGTATGAAGTATACGGGTGTTGAAAAAAAAAATTTGAAGTGCGAAGGACAGTATGCCTCAGCTGCTGTGATAGGTTAAATGATAGCATGCCAAGCATCTGTGATAGTTTAATGAACAGTAAGCGATTGCTTCTATGATAGTATAGGAATATTTAGAAAAGTAAGTGGAACTGTAGCTATTGCTGCTGTGAAGACTTACGGATTATCTGTCTACTCGATGATCACCAAAGAAGCTTGTGCGTGTGAAATAATATACATTCAGGGAGTGTTAATCTCCAGTGAGAATAAGTTTACTGAAACTATATGATCGAATACGGCGCTTGCGTGTGAAGTTAATATTTGTAAACTGTTCATAACGAACAGTAGAGGCACTGCTGACGACGTTTACAACATCAGAACGATTAATATACGCAATGTTATGGGTATAAGTACAGATATTTTTACTGGAGACAGAAGAATTTACTGAACTGTATTACATCAATACTTATTTCATTTGCAGAGTAATTATTGTAGCTATTAAGAGTAGAATGTTTTCAGGTTGGTTAGTACCTCCAAGTAAATGCGCATTGAGCAAGCTATTAATCCTTATTTTCCCCAAGGCAGCAGATCAGGCGTTGAAGTGTGGTTAGCCTATACTGACAGGCGTCGTCCACTTAATAGTGCAATTACGACCATACAGAAAACATTAGATAGTAAATTATGTGATGTGTTTGTGAAGACTGCTTGACGTTGAGAAAATAACAAAAATACCGATGTGTGTATATATTAAGGTACCAAATACAAAAATATCCGCACTTACACCCGTTACACCCTGTATGTGCACTACTGGAATCCAGTAATAGACGCCAAAGAGGAGAGATTTTTAAGAGAAAAATTACACTTCTGTTTGGTCATACAGAAAACATCAGGTAAAAAATTGTGTGATATGTGTGTGGAAAGACTGTCTGACGCAGAGAAAAAACAAGTCTACTGATATGTACACATATTAAGCTACGACATTTTAAAACATCCGCACTTATTACACCCTGCATACGCCCTGGCGGGTTCCAGTAGTAGATGCTAAAGAGCAGAGAAATTTAAGAGAAAAACTGTGCCCATGTTTGGTGCATACCACGAACACGTCATACTTGGAGGCGAATTTAACTGTGAAAGCAGTGTTAGAAACCAAACCCCTAATTACAACAAGTCACTGAACAGCAACGGATAGTTAAAGACCTACACTTGATAAATTCGTGGGAGCACAAACACGGATTGACACCTGATTTTACCCACACCACAAACCAATTATATCGCATGTATTTATAGTCCAGTTTAAGAAACCACACAAAAAAAATGGTTCAAATGGTTCTGAGCACTATGGGACTTAACATCTGAGGTCATCAGTGCCCTAGAACTTAGAACTACTTAAACCTAACTAATCTAAGGACATCACACACATCCATGCCAGAAGCAGCATTCGAACCTGCGACCGTAGCGGTCGAAAAACACACATGCTGTCTGAAATGTGGCCAGCGGTATTCTATGATGATTGTGTTTATATGTGTACCATAAATATGGAACAACAAGGGACGTTCGCTACAGAGGTCTGTGGGAACTAAACGTGTCACACTTACAAAATTCTGAAGGTCAAGAGGCTTTCTTAACACCTGGAAGGGTTATGAACAAAGAGTCAACACTTATAACTCGGCCATAGACTGATGCCTCAAATACGCCAAACCTAGATTAAGGAGATGCTCAATAAACCCCTCTCGGAAAAAAAACAGTTTCAGGTGTTTGTACACATAATATGAGCCAGATCATCGGAAAAGAAGATCCTGGCAAAAATTCTGGGCTTAAGACGACTACAGTCACAAGGATAGCACATCAGTTCAGGAGTCCAGACTACAACACAGCAAGAAGCAACTTTAGTCTATCAGAGGTAAAAGCCGGGTCCAGGAAATACTGATGGAGCTAACAACTGACGATGGCAGACCACTGGACATGCATGGTGAGATTAAAGAGGCAATCCTTGATGTCAAATAAAGAACTTAACGAACGAGCACGAGAAGTTTGATGAATAACGGCCAAAGTAGAGTATGGCACACGGAAGCATGGGGTGACTGAGGAAGATGTGGAATTCGCCGTCTATGAAAGTGCGAAACATTCCAGGATCTGACGACATTCCAGTACAGTTCTATCAAATATTCCAGAAACACGTAAAAAGCAAGATCACATGCATCTGCAATGAAATTCTGAACCTGAACAACTAAAGTCCAAAGAACTTTCATGCATTAATCTTAGTGTTAATTCAGAAAAGCTCGAGTGCTAAGGTAATAGAAAAACTGAGATCGATCACGCCGGAAAATAGCGATTATAATATCTTTGGTTGACTCTTGGCACAAAGGGTTAAAACTACGAGGGGCGTTCAATACATAGTACATTTTTTTCTCTGCGAATTTAAGTTAAAAATGTAGAATTTGTTTTGGAACATGGTGGAATATTCCAGCTTCAGCCCCTATGGTTTCATGAAGTTCCGATAGATGGCGGAGCTATACGTAGCCTTCAAAATGGTGTCTCTAATGGTGTCTGAAAAGGAGATGCGTTCCAAACATAGAACTGTTATTGAGTTTGTTTTGACGGAAAACGAAAGCTTCGTAGATATTCGTTGTCGCCTGAAGAATGTCTACAGAGAGCTGGCAGTGAACAAAAGCACGGTGAGTCGTTGGACGAGGCATTTGTCATCATCGCAACCTGGTCGCGCGAACGAGTCCGATCTCCCATGTGGCAGCCTGCAGTGTTGGAACGTGCAGATAGTCTCATGTGAGGTGATAGACGGAACGTAATCAAACACCTGTCTGTTGGTAGTGCTGCACACCCGAGAGAAGCTCACAAAACCTCTTTGCGCTGTTCTTCCTCAGGTACCCTTCTGCTCAGATCTCGAACCCTCTGACTTCTGTTTGGCCCAATGAAGAATGCACTTTGTAGGAAACAGTATATGGATAACGATGAGGTTTCTCATTCAGACAGCAACATGTCGGCTCCTACGTCGATCAGTGCCGTGGTAACATGCTGGCATGCAGGCCTTCTCAGTAGGGTGACGTAAAGCTGTCGTACTGAACGGAGATTATGTTTAACAATCGGGTTTTGTACCCAAAAGAGTGAGAAAAAATATGGTGAATTGGAATCTAGAATGAAACCAACCTGCTGTCAGAAATAAATGTGACATTGCTAGTAGGAATCCCCTCATACAACGACCAGCGTCACCGGCTAGTACCAGTCTAATTCATCCAAAGGTAGAAAAATGGAAAGACAGAAAAATTGTGTGCGACGAACGAGATTTAATTCCAACAGTAAAAGTCTGTAAACTTCAGCATCGTTGGATTTTGACAAGGTCAGCCACCAATTTCTGCTCCGGACTAAACATACTGTGGGTTTACCATCCAATTTTATTGTCATCATACAACAAAATATGGGACTGAATTATTCGTCCAAAGTCATAAGCAATAGGGAACCTGGTCGATCAATACAAACATCCCGTTCTGCTAGTCAGGTCGTCGCCATTGAACACCCGCTCACCTACAAATAAAGGGAAACAATAATGTTTAAGACGTACGCGAATGATGTCGATTTCCTCCTCATGAACAGAACAGAAATAGCGAACACGTTAGAGATAAAGAGATACGAACAAGCATCCGACACTAAACTAAATTGAACAAAATCCGGAAAATTTAACATCGACTGTGGCATAAGCACTCGAACTCAAGGACAGCTACCTGGGTTGTCAGTTTTGAAATGTCTTGGCACTGATATCCAAAGAAATATGCGGTACAGTATTGCGGCAAGCTATTGGACATTACTAACCACCAGACGCGCCTGTGTGCAAGCGCTCATTATGAGAATACTAAATGAAATTCAGAAAGTGCCGTAACTCTAGCAAATGTCTTCGTTATTTCGAAAATACAAATATATTGCACAAGTTCTACCACTAGCTTCAAACGTGGCCAAACGAATAACGTGGGCACTAAGTCACTTTGCTTAGTTGTGGTGACGTATTTACAGCTCACTTTGACACTTTGAGGCTTACAGCACAGTCCGCAGCTCGTGGTCGTGCGGTAGCGTTCTCGCTTCCCACGCCAGGGTTTCCGGGTTCGATTCCCGGCGGGGTCAGGGATTTTCTCTGCCTCGTGATGACTGGGTGTTGTGTGCTGTCCTTAGGTTAGTTAGGTTTAAGTACTTCTAAGTTCTAGGGGACTGATGACCATAGATGTTAAGTCCCATAGTGCTCAGAGCCATTTGAACCATTTGAACTAAGCTTACAGCACTAAATAGTGACTTAAACCTCACAGATGTTGATAAAAAGGGGCAGGCGTTATACATTTCCAACACATTTAAACAATGTAACTAATCAAACACTAGTCTTGCAGCTCATCTGCTAAACGAAATAGCTCCTATTGACCTCGGCCCACCTATTAGTGTGCAATACATTCAAAGTGGACTTTACAATCTTAAAACGTTTTATAATAGAATGTGGCAAGACTCCTTGAAAAAGAAATGACGAAAGTAAGGAAATATATAGTCATTTGCTGAAAGAAAAGACGAGAAATAATATGGTACCAAGATATAAACACCTTTACAGGAAAGTAATTTGGGAAAATACTCATCGTCGTAACTTATATTCTAATCTAAAAGGATGTGGTACTTTGCTGTAAACAGAAATTTGCCACAAATCCCAAACTTCATAAAATCCAATTCGTAGATTCTCCTTTGTGTTCGACATGCAATTTAACATATGAGGGTTGGAACTTTAATAGTGGCAACTATTGATTTCCAGCTCGTAAAAAATAGATACGTGTTTCAAAGTTTTACTGACATTCAAAGTAATTACCAGCATTGTGTATAACCCGTTGCCAGCAATGTGGAAGGCGTAGGATACTCTTAGCAGTGCTAGTTGTGTTGACAGTTTGAGCGGCGCGCTCTATTGCCGGACGAATTTGGGAGCAGTTCTGAAGCGAATGCCCTGAGTGTTTTCTTCAGTTTAGAAATCGTGTTGAACTCACTAGGGCTTAAGTCAGGGGAGTGCAGTAAGTGGTATAGCACTTAGCAGCCCCATCAATCAAACAAATCAGTAACAGCTTGCACTGTACGTGCTTGAGCATTGTCCTGCAAAATGATGGTCAGGTCCTGCAGAAAGTGCCATCACATCTTTCTCTATGGTGTTCATTTTTGGAACACAACCTACGATCAGCTTAGAGACAGAAGTGATGACACTTTCTGCAGGACCCGACCATCATTTTGTAGGCCAATGCTCAAGCAAGTACAGTGCAAGCTGTTACTGATTTAAGAACGTAGGCTTCCGCGGCCGGTGTCATAGTGATTAAAATTCTTCTGGGTATTATGCAGCGTCATTGCCAAAAACGAACAACAATAATAAACTAAAATCGACGTTTCGGCCGAATTGCAACGGCCTTCCTCAGGGCACGACTGGTTTTGCATGGGGATAGGTGCTTCTATTTATTACAGACTATCGATGTCTGACGTCACTGTTGTAAAACTTTTAATTGGCCCTCTAATATGATTGGCTAGTCATGACGTAAGGGAAGATGGAAGGAAGGAGGCTATTCGTGGATGTCCATGTCGTCAAGGATTGGTAGCTGTCCGCCAATCAGCGTTCGGCTTCTGGTCGGCAAGTTTTCCTCCAGGTGAGCGCGGAGGTGGACTGACAGTTGTTCTACAGCTGTTTGTGCAGATATGCCCGTGTCCAGTGTAGCTTCTGCCCGCGACCGCTCGCAATGGGTTCCCCGCTCTCTCCTGTAGCTGCGGACATCATAGAAGCCTTTGAGCAAACGGCCCTAGCTTCTGTTCCGTTTCGTCCCAGTTTTTGGCTACGACATATGGACGACACATTCGTTATCTGGCCTCACGGTGAAACGGAATTGTAAAACTTCCTGCAGCACTTAAATAGCCTGCAGAAAAATATAATGTTCACACATGAGAATGAAAGCAATGGTACCTTGCCATTTCTGGGTGTGGAAGTATACAGAGCTGCCGAAGGTAAACTGGGACACAAAGCGTACCGGAAACCAACGCACACTAATCGCTACCTGCACGCGGAGAGCCACCACCACCCAGCTCAAAAGTATTCTGTTCTGCATACGTTAACTGCCTGAGCCGACCGCATAGGCGATGAAAACAACATCAAAGAAGAATTAAAGGAGCTACAATACACGTTTCGTGCCAACGGCTATGACAACAACATTATAAGAAAGGTAGCTAAAACCAAAGGGAGCAGAACAAGAGAAGCTTCCACTGGTACACCTACCATATGTAAAAGGCGACAGTGAACGGATAGGCAACGTCCTCCGCCGACGAGGTTTCAAACCGATTTTTCGAAGCAGTCACAGGATCCACGAAGTGATAGGTTCTACCAAGGATGTAGTCAAGTTTCTTAACACTGCAGGTGTTTACGAACTATGGTGTGAGTGCGGAGCTGCCTACATAGGAGAAACAGACCTGTAAGCTTACGAGTAGGAGAACACGAACGCTATGTACGATTACAACACAATAAATCGACGTTACCGGAACACCACCGTGACTGGACAACCTATCAGTTTCCAGGAAGCTCGAGTACTGGCCAAAAACGTGGATGCGAGAACGCAAAATACGGAAGGCGATCGAAATTATTAAGCAGCCTGACAACATCAACAGAGAAGATGGCTACAAATTCCCGGCGTCCTGGCTGCCGGCCATCCCAGTCCAACGGGCCGCGAGCGGTCGCGGGGCAGAAGCTACACTGGACACGGACATATCTGCACAAACAGCTGTAGAGCAACTGTCAGTCCACTTCCGCGCATATCAGGAGGAAAACTTGCCGACCACAAGCCGAACGCTGATTGGCATAATACCAAGAAGAATTTTAATCACTGTTACTGATTTGTTTGGGGCCGGCCGTGATGGCCAAACGGTTAAGGCGCTACAGTCTGGAACCGCGCGACCGCTATGTTCGCAGGTTCGAATCCTGCCTCGGGCATGGCTGTGTGTGATGTCCTTAGGTTACTTAGGTTTAAGTCGTTCTAAGTTCTAGGGGACTGATGACCTTAGCAGTTATGTCCCATAGTGCTCAGAGCCATTTTGATTTGTTTGGCTGATGGGGCTGCTAAGTGCTATACCACCTACTGCACTCCTCTGACTTAAGCTCTCGTGAGTTCAACTCGATTTCTAAACGGAAGGAAACTTCACGGCATTCGCTGCAGAACTGCTACAAATTCGTCGGGCAATAGACCGCGCCGCTCGAACTGTCAACATGTTGGTGACTACTTTGAAGGTCAGTAAAACTTTGAAACACGTATCTATTTTGTACGAGCTGTAAATAAATAGTTGCCACTATTGAAGTTCAAAATCTCTCGTATAACGAAGAGCACAGGTTCGTTTGCGACGAAGTTGAAGATACGTGGATCTATGTGAGATTTGTAATATGGCTTATAATGTGACCTGTAATTGAAAAAGTGTAATGATGATCTTTACATTTGCAAAAACTTACGGGCGAGTCCCCCATTCGGATCTCCGGGAGGGGACTGCCAAGAGGGAGGTGACCATGAGGGAAAGATTAAATAACCAACGAAACTACAGCGTTTTACGAGTCTGAGCGTAGAATGCAAAGAGTTTGAACGTGCTAGAAAGCTAGAAAATCTGAAAACAGAAATGCTAAGACTCAATCTAGATATAGTGGGGGTAGAGAAGTGAAATGGAAGGAAAACGAGGATTTCTCGTTAGACAAGTGTAGAGTAATACCAACAGCAGCAGAATATTAAGCTAGGACCGAGAGTGAGCTACTGCGAACACTTCAGTTATGCGTTTCTTCTAACTATACTCGACAAAAAATTAATACTGACAACAATAGTTCAGGTATACATGCCGACGTCACAAGTAGAAGATGAAGAGAGAGAGAAAGCGTATAAGGATATTGAACGGGTAATTTAGTAGGTAAATAGAAATAAGAATCTAATAGTCATGGGGGATTTGAATGATGTTCTAGGGAAAGGAGTAGAAGAAAGGTTTATGGGAGAATATGAGCTTGTTTGTAGTATTGAGAAAAGAGAAAGGCTCTTTTATTTCTGCAATAGATTTCAGCACGTTACAGCGGAAACTCTGTTCAAGAATCACAAGAGAGAAAGGCCGGAAGATACGGGAAGATACCAGGTAGATTACGTCATGGTCGGAGAGAGATTCCGAAAGCAGTTATTGGATTGTAAGGCGTACCCAGATGCAGATACAGACTCAGATCACAATATAAAAGTGATGAAGAGTAGGCTAAGGTTTACGAGACTAGTCAAGAAGTAACATTGTTGAAAAAAATGAGAAACAAAATCACTAAGGAATGAAGAGATACACTTGAAATTCTCTGCGGCTATAGATACTGCGGTAATGAATAGCTCAGTAGGCAGTACAGTTGAAATGGAATGAGACATCTCTAAAATGGGAAATTCTATAAGTCGGAAAAAAACATAGGGACTAGGAAGGTAACTGAAGAAATGATGGATAACAGAAGAAATACTTCAACTGATCGAAGAAAGAGGGAAGTAAAAAATGTTCTGAGAAATTCAGGAGAAGGAAATACAAGTCAATTAGGGATGAAATAAATACGAAGCGCAGGGAAGTTAAGGCGAAATAGCTACATGCAAAACGTGAAGAAATCGAAAAAGATGTGACTGACCCAGCATGTAAAAGCTTCAAAATTAAAAGTAAGTGCGGTAACATTAAGAGTGCAATGGGAATTCGTCTATTAAATGGAGAGGAGAGAGCTAATAGGTGGAAGGAGTACATTAAAGGCCTCTGTGACGGGGAGGAATTGTCTGATGATGTGATAGAAGAGTAAACAAGAATCAACAGGAGTGGATAGGGAAGGTATAGGGGATCCAGTATTAGATTCAGAGGGTAGAAGAGCTATGGAAGATTTAAGAACAAATAAGGCAGAAGGGATAGATAATATTCCATCGGAATTTCTGAACTCACTGGGGGATGTCGCAACAAAACGACTATTCATATCGGTGTCTAGAATGAATAATATTGGCGATGTACTATAAGACTGTCGGAAAAACATCATCCACACTATTCCGAAGACTGAAAGAGCCAACAAGAGTGAGAATATCGCAGCATCAGCTTAACAGCTCATGCGTCTAAGTTGCTGACAAGAATAATATACAGAAGAATGGAAAAGAAAATTGAGGATACGTTACACGACGATAAGTTTTGCTTCAGGAAAGGTAAAAGTATCGGAGAGGCAGTTCTGACGTTGCGGTTGATAATGGAAGCCAGACTGAAGAACCACCGAGATCTGGAGAAAGCGTTCGACAATGTAAAATGGTGTAAGATGTTCGAAATTCTGAGAACGATAGGTGTAAGCTATAGATAAAGACAAGTGACACGATTTGTACAAGAAGCAAGAGGAAACAATAAGCGTGGAATATCAAGAACGAAGTGCTCGGATTGAAAAGAGCGTAAGACATAGATGTAGGCTTTCGCCCCTACTGCACAGTTTACTGTACACGTAAGAAGCAATGACGGAAATAAAAGAAAGTATTAAATCCTGCATTAAAATTCAAGGTGGAACGATATCAATAATAAGATCTGCTGATGACATTGCTGTCCTTGGTGAAAGTGAAGAAGAATTACAGCGTGCATAGAATGTAATGAATAGTCTAATGAGTACAAAATATGGACTGAGAGTGAATAGAAGAAAGACGAAAGCAATGAGAAGTAGCAGAATTGAGAAAAGCGAGAAACTTAACTGATGTGTTATTTCTTTCGACACATCGAACTCAAACACATAACCACTTTGTAATTACCATACACTTCTTTATTACAAACACATGCTCTTAATGAAATTAACAGTAACAATGATTATAATAAAAGACATCTGCCCTATCGAACCACCAGCAGGACTCAGATTAAAACATGAATGCATTTAAGTCCGATAGACACGGATCTTTCAAAATTTACTCAATCAATTTTCACCAAATAAAACAATGTTCATAAAACCGCCATTAATCAAATTTAACTGACATAACTGTATCACTCAACCTTTTAAACATGCTTCATGACTTTCATAGAAAATGGCTTTCACATAACTCATATCAAATTCTAAAACTACTTCCAACAAACAAGACATCTTCCATGGACTGGTCTTAAGCAATTCTAACAAATTAAAAGTATTATCAAATTAATACACTCAGCTAGGCTTCTCTTCAGTATTACTCACAGGTACGAGGTTCACATACATTTCATCCCCAGAATATAATAATAGCAAACTAAAAAGTCTTAAAATGGGGCCGTTTCAATTTTACGTTGAAAATTAGTGATGGACGCGAGCAGACCGAAAGGTTCTAACAGATATAGCAGACTCACGGACCAGAAGGTGAAGCACAACTTTACTCAACTTTGAACAACAATTAAGATTCCGGAAAACCACAACGCTACACCGGAAAGATGGAATTGCAGGACACTAACAACGTAATCATAGACACCGTTCCAGGTCCTTAAATTTCCGTCTTCCACCGTGATACCCTGATCAGAGGTTGCTCGCGTCGATCACTGCCAATTATCTGAAACAAACACATCAGCGGCAGACAACATTCTGGCGCATCAGATACACAAAATATATCTGCCCAACTGGTTATAAATAAACCTTTAATTATACATGGCACAAATGGACCCAAGCAGAACTAACCTACGTGACCACTTGCCCAGTAATGGTTCTTAAAATTTGATTAGCCAATTCTCTAGAACAAACAACTGAAATAATAACGTAGGAAGAGGAAATAGGGAAATTTATTTCGGCCCGCTCTTGAACGCCAGGCACAGACTTACGCACTACTTGGTACGACCTCTAGCTACGCATTAACCACGGCTTCATGCCTATTTGTTGTGCGTAGCTAGCACTCCCTTAAATGCCGTCAACATATCAGGCTACCAGGCGAGTAACTGAGACGATCAAGACAGTTTTCAGTGCACTTGAGTATTCAATTAAAATGAACAGGACCCACCATTCAGTGGATCTGCATTCCAACGGCTAAACACGCCGCCGCAGCTGCCCACGCTCCTCCGTCGTACCGACTCGGCCACTCGCCACGCTGCATACATCCACAGCGCCACACGTCACTGTCGCTCACACAGCTGATACCCTAACTCAAGCCCCTGCAGAGCGCGCGCGCCGCAGTTGAATAGCCACCCGCCAAAGATGCGAAGAAGACAAGCAGGCATCGAAAATCGACTCACAACGAACAGGATGACAATCGACGGAGACTGGCGCCAGCAGCGCACCAGCTCATTAACATTAGGATTGGTGAGCATGAAGTAGATGAAGTTAGGAATTCTGCTGCCTAAGCTGCAAAATAATCCACGATGGACGGATCAGGAAGATATGAAAAGCAAAATGGGCTTCCCTTTCTTCGATTTACTCTCAGTCCATATTCTGTACTCATTAGACTGTTCATTCCATTCAGCAGATCATATAATTCCTTCTCGCTTTCACTCAGGACTGCAATGTCATCAGGGAATCGAATCATTCATATCCTTTCACCTTGAATTTTAATTCCACTCCTGAATCTTTCTTTTATTTCCATCATTGCTTCTTCGATCTAGAGATTGAATAGTAGGGGTTAAAGACAACGCCCTTTTCTAACAAACATTCTGAGCCGAGCACTTTGTTCTTGGCCGTTCACTCTTATTATTCTCTCTTGGCTCTTGTACATATTGTACATTACCCGTCTCTCCCTATAGTTTACGCCTATTTTTTTCAGAATTTCGAACATCTTGCACCATTTTACATTGTCGAAAGCTTTTTCCAGGTCAACAAATCCTATGAAAGTGTCTTGATTTTTCTTTTGTCTTGCATCCATTATCAACCGCAACGTCAGAATTACCTCTCTGGTGCCTTTACCTTTCCTAAAAACAAACTGATCGTCATCTAACACATCCTCAGTTTTCTTTTCGATTCTTTTATACATTATGCTTGTCAGCAGCATTGAAGTGTAGGAGTGTAGAGGGTAAACACAAACCACTGAGGACGTCGCAATGTAGTAGGAAGTTTGTGTTGAATGGAAGGATACTTTGACACAAATTTATTAACATATTTATTAAAAACACAAACTAGTTTGTTAAAACACAGAAAATGATGCAAGACAATATGAGTAGCTACACTGAGAATTAATTAAATTAATTTCCAATATCACAGCTGTTGGTAAATATGATACAACTGGGAGTTGTAGAGACAAGCAGTTTCTCTTTCTTCACTTAAGTGTGGTCGGTGATCGCCACTAGAGAGATAGGCACTCTCAGTGAAGGCATTTATCGTACCCACGCCTCTTTAACTGGACACACAATAAAACAACAGAAACATCAAGCTATCCTGTAACATACGAACCTCTAATTAGCAGTTGTATATATACGACGCAAGTGATCACTATAAATACACTTGAAAAACGCAAACGTTGCGCGTGAAGCACATGATTCCAAAATAAACAACAAATTTTATTTATTGTTGCAGCCAAACTTAGCCAAACAGCTCTAGCACAACTAATTTAATCACACTAGTTTAGTCTCAATGTTTTGAGTGAGATCATTAAAATTATTCGTGAATGAAGATATTTACATGTCACGATGGATAACCAGGATGGTGAGTTAGAATAGCCACTGCGCGACACAACATAATCAGCGGGCTGTAATCGGACGCTCACCATGGTTTCTTGCAGATCGAAGCGTTAGTTGAGAACCACTCGACCAAGAACTACCTTCATGTATTTGTTATGACGGGTTTGCTAAGAATCAGGAACCAACGGATGCTATTCACCATATACCCCTGCAACCGGTTCTTGAAACTGACAGACAGGAATCCAACCCGGCACCACAGTGGACACAAGCTTCTTGCAAATCCAGATGGCGAGACCAAGTCGGGTTCCGTGCAGAGATATCTTTTTCAACAAGCAGGCTACAAGGCCCAAAGCGACACTCAGTACCACCGAATCCGCATTGACCAAAATCGCAACATTTAATGGCGGGTCCAGAAAACTGTGGGCCATGACGTCACGACGTTTACTCCAGGCGCTGTCAAACACACCGGTCAATCGCCCGTGATTTCGAGAGAGCCACGTGGCTGCGTCAGCACTTAAATGTGCGACAGACCGCTCCAGAAGCTATTGATGCCAGAGAGGCTGATAACGGGCGGGAACTGTCGATCCAAAAGCGTGCCCGCACGGCTGGATGTAGGTTGCTATTCTGAGAGGAAAAGGTTGCTACAGTAGAGAAATTCGTGGCGGGTCGCATCCAAGCAATAAGAAGACCGATGAAAAGGAGAGAAAGAGAGAGAGAGAGAGAGAGAGAGAGAGAGAGAAGTTAGCATAAATCTGCAGAACCTCATCTAACACAATAACACCTACAGACTGCCTGATCCCAAGTGAAATGACGTTCAAAAACAGGAAAAGAAACGAAGTTAACAGGTTAACTGCTAACAGAAGAAGATAAAAGAAAGGAAGTATCTTGGGCCTATGTAATAATTGAGCATAACGCGTACCAGGAATTACAAACAAAAAAGACATTTACTGTAAAAAATGGAAAGCTAGAAGGTGCTATTATCGGAAAAGAAATGAGCAGCAGTGATTACTCAATCATGAAAAAAAAAGGTTCTCACGATGTAAATTGTGTGTTTTCTTTTACTTTCTTTACCAAAAAGATTCTTTTTATTTACATGGATAATAAATTTATATAATTTTTACACTCTTTTAGAATTATGAGGAAGAACTTCTTTGTACTACATCGAGGATAGTTTTATTTATTTGTAAAAAATAAGTAAGAGGACGTAATAATTTACATCCAGATTGAAAATTTTACTGTGTCATGTCAATATATAGAAAGATGACTTATTCTGTTGACACACGGCAACAAAAAGTTTTTGTTTTTCTCTCTTGTTTTCGTTGAAAAACGAAGAAGTATTATTTTCTACATGTGATACATTTACATCACACACGAGTGGCCGCGAAACGGAAACTACAGTGAAAATCCGATGAAGCTTTGCACGGATGATTGGACAGTGTCTCTAGTATGCTCATTCATCGCGTTACGTCGTTCTTTTCCGTTCTGAGAGCACAGTGAACACGTAAAAATACCCACAAAATAGTGTCTCCCACCAAGTATGAGTGCCTGTGAGAGATTTCGCCTGAATTCATGCAGCCCATACAACATCATTGTCATGCATTCTTCATGACAATTCTCGGCCGCACAATACAGGGGCAATGACGACGCTCCTGCAGCGTTTTCGTTGCGAAGTATCCACTATACAGTCCGGACTTAGTTCCCTCTGATTTTCATTTCATTGCTAACATGAACTGCTGGTTATGAAGACAACACTTTGGTACAAACAGCAAGCTGCAGATCAGCATAGAGAATTGGCAGAAAGCACAGGCGGCTGCCTTCTGTGACGAGGATATTGGAAAGTTGGTAAAACGCTACGGCAGATGTCTCAGTCTGAGCGGTGACCATGTAGAGAAGTAGCTGAAGCTGTAGCTAACTGTTGCAAATAAAACATTTTTGATTTTCACTGTGGTCTCCATTACGCAACCGATCGGACCTTATTTCTCGAATCGCCCTCGTACTTCAGTTTTTCCGGTGGCAGGTGAAGCCTATTCCGATGAAGTGAGAGGAAAGACGGGCTTTAACGAGAGCATGGAGGCCTGGTATTAACGGAAAAAAGGATAGCGTCGTCCCCTTTGTGGTGGAAGGATCCGGGTTCGATTCCTGGCGCCTTTTCAGGTCTTTTTTGCGGTAGAGACGTATGGAACGGCGTGCAATCAGCCTCACGATGTGAAATGAGGAGCTGCTGGAATATGGAAGCTGCGGCAACTTCCGGATCCCTCTGCTGGCAATAACGGCTGGAGTAATTGGCTACATGCAGATCACGTGTCCTACGATCATAGATCGCTCCCCTTACTGCCTTCAAGGCAGCAGTCGGCCTGGTCGGTACTGGCCAAAAGCCTGAACTATGAGTAGTTTTAAGTATTAACTTTTTAGCTTATACTGTCGGGATTCGTGTAATTCTTATGCTTCAGTTGCTTTAGAACCTTTTGAGCATTGCCAATTAAATATGTCAAAAGAACATTTATAACAATTAAATGTATTTACAAAAATAAAATTAACGTATAGTCGCCGGTGATCTCCTCAGGCTTTACTCTCTTACCTCTTTTTAATCTTTCATTCAGATTTTGAAGGAGATGGGGAGAAGGGGGCGTGCAGGAGAGTATAGCCCCTTTCAGCCAATGGTTGTAGTTTGTGCTGTTGTGCCACCATTTATTTAGGACAACTGGTAGCTTATTTAATTTTTTAGAATTTTTAATTGCGTATAGGTGGATATTTGAGAGGAAGATGTTCATGGAGTTTCTTTAATTCCAAATTCCGGCATTTGCCTTACGGCTGAGGGAAAAATCTCCCAATTGAAAAAACCCGAATGGCACTGGTTGCCTGTTGGTCTGCTTTTGTATCTTCATATTATTTAAGCGCTTTTGATAATGTTATATTATGATCTTGAAGTTTTGTTGATAAAGAAAATTTCCGTCTAACTATGTGAAAGATGAAAAACTTGAAAATCTAGTCGATGTAGAGAATAATGTCTTCTTCCGTTGGAGTAGACTGAAATAATTTTGCTCAATAAGGCTGCTACGACATCCCAAATCCTTGGAAGTGTTCTTGGTCTCTTGACAGTTTCATTCATTTCTTCCTTTTCCAGAGGTTTCTGTTGGAGTGAATCCGATACTGCTTGGAGAATAATGTAGATAGGAAACGCATTTTAAAATTTCGGAAAATTAACCGTTATAGGATCCTGTTGCAAGAGCGATTTGTAAGTCCATTCTTAGGTAATCTGTTGAGCCCGAATCTGATGATTTGTTCTTTTATTATGTCTAACATTTTCTTGGTTTTAGGTGTTTCTTCAAGGGAGTTTGTTGTGAAGTCATAGCGTAGATCTCCAGCTATTCGAAGCATCCTTCGGTCAGTAGATAGAATTTTTTTCGTTTGGATAGCTGACATAATCTATGCTTGAGATCCATATTCGACAATGTGTCGAACAAATATTTTATTTTTAAGAGGGGCAACTGGTCGCTCCATTTCACGTGTTCTGTATTTCATGAGACGTACTAAATTATGTCGGCTTTCAGCTTGTTTAATCTTTTCAGTCGGGTTTTTCTGCGAATTTAAGAGTTCATGTTGATAGATTCCAAGATATTTGACTTTTGGTTGTGGAGTAATTTTTTGTCCTCAAAATCGAACGTTGAGTCTGTGGGGGTCTTGTTGTTGGCGATTAGTAAGATTTCTATGTCTGAATAGGAGAAGTTGACTTTTGGTTGAATTAGGTAGGATTCTCCATTCACTGAGCCATGTTCCCAAGTTTGCCGATGTAGCTGTTGGCTTGTTCATTGATAGCATTGCAAGTGGGTGCATGACATCAGAAAGTGGTGTCATCCGCTTACAAAGCTGTGTATTCATTCTACCATCTAAATCTTGCGATGTCAGCTGTCTACATCGTATATACCAATGGGGAGATGACGGCACCATGAGAGACTCCCGTTTTGGGAATGAAGTAGAATGAGTTTTGAACCCCAACTAGTACTTCCTATGAGGTTGTACTATTTCAGATGAGAAGGTGTATTTTAGCATTTTGTGAAGAATTCCTGTACGCCAGACCTTATCGAAGGCGTGTTCTATGTCCAGAAAGAACGCAGCAGTCGCATCTGTTAATTTGTAGGCTTCTGGTACTTCGCTAGCTAGTCTTAGTAATAGATCAGCGGTACTCTGTTTCTGAAACCAGCTTGTTCATGTGGTATAACGCTGTTGTCTTCTGCAAACTGTTACTAATTATTGCTTCAATGGTTTTGCCAATTATTGGAAGTAAGTGATAGGTCTATACGACTTAGGGTTGTTTTTGGGTTTTCCATGTTTCAGAATCATTCTAATATGCGCATGTTTCCATTGGTATCGAACAGTTTTTTGAGTTAAGGCTACATTAAACAAAGGTTTTAATGCGACCATTTCCAGCAGCTGATTTTTTGCCGTTTAGTGTGGGGCAGGCTATCACATTCTCTGTTATTTCTTTCATAGTGAATGATCGATTGGTGTGGTATAATAATGTGTTCGTCGTCAAAATTAATCATACTTAACATTTAGTTCTTAGTAAAACCAATTTCCAAAAGACACCAGTGTGGCTGAGGCTGCAGTGCGTCGTATACCTGACGGGCAATGAGCAAACAGGGCGGTCCGTGCACGTAGAGTTTGCATCGCCGGAGCCGAAGCAGATACGCTCAGCTAAGTGACCTTAGTCATTCACGGTTGTAGAAAAATATTTTTAATAATAAAAAAGTCGATAGAGCACTTGCCCACGAAAAGCAAAGGTATCAGATTCGAGTCCTGGTCGAGCACACAGTTTTAGTCTGCCAGAAAGTTTCAGTATAAATACGTACTGCGGTCAGGAGACATTATTTAATCGACAAAAGCAATTAACGCATTTGAAATAACAGTACAAGCATTGGATTCATTTTTATAGTCCTTTTAGCAATACTTTTTAGCTTTGCTTTTCATTGCAGCAAATACGGGATGGCTTTCATCATATGTCCGTCCATACTTTACCTTACTGTGATAAATATGACGAAATATAAGTGGCAAACGCTACAAGCACACACATCAAAAAAAAGTTTTGCATCACCCCAGTTCCCAAAATTCCTGAAGACAGACGTTGACTGTGGATTTTGTATCACAGACACAGTCCCTTTGACTGTTCAGAGATGTAACTAAACCCGCTCAAAGATGTAAATTACCATGCATGAGCAGTGCCTATTAGACGGAGGGGGTCCGACAGCGGATCATTTCCAGCCGTTCCATCTGGAAGGAGGTCCACGGCTCGTGTTGTCTCTAGTTCAACCGTGCCTAGACAGTCAATATTGCGGTTCGATCGCGTCCACATTGTTACTTTGTGCCAGGAAGGGCTCTCAATGAGGGAAGTGTCCAGGCGTCTCGGATTGAACCAAGCGATGTTGTTCGGACATGGAGGAGATACAGAGAGACAGGAACTGTCGATGACATGCCTCGCTCAGGCCGCCCAAGGGATGCTACTGCAATGGATAACCCCTACCTGCGGATTATGGCTCAGAGGAACCCTGACAACAACGCCACCATGTTGAATAATGCTTTTCGTGCAGTCTCTGGACGTCGTGTTACGATTCGAACGGTGCGCAATAGGCTGCATGATGCGCAACTTCACTCCAGACTTCCATGGCAAGGCCCTTCTTTGCAACCAAGAGACCATGCAGCGGGGTACAGATGGGCCCAGAAACATGCCAAATGTACCGCTCATGATTCTCATCATGTTCTCTGCACCGATGAGTGTCGCATATGCCTTCAACCAGACAATCGTCGGAGACATGTTTTGAGGCTACCCGGTCAGGCTGAACGCCTCAGACACACTGTCTACCGAGTGCAGCAAAGTGGAGTTTACAAAATTGTTAAGGCTTTCGTGGCCACTTGTTGACAAACTGCCTATTGGCTTCTGTCTCGGGTTCTTCGGCCGACGTTCATCTAATGATTTTTCTGACGTTTCGCCAGCACGAGTGGCTGGCATTGTCAAAGCTTCACCCTCCATTGCCGGTGGTGAACTGGAGGCGAGCTCGCGGCCGCAGACTATATGTACCTGGCGCGCCAACGTCCGAGGGCTTCTCCGCGGTCATTTCCGGTGCGGTTCTCCTCTTGCTACCTGCGACGGTCGTTCGCTGCAGTACGGGAAGCCAGGATCCGTTTACCTTAAGGCTTTCCTCTTTCTTGTTGAAACCGTTCGCGTGTTTTTGGATTTCTACAGCTTCTCTGAACAAGCGCGTGTGATAGTGCTTCTCTACAGCCAGAACTTCCGTGTCGGCGAATTTTATTACGTGGTCGGTCTCATTCAGTGCGTGCTCTGCCACGGCCGATTTCTCCACCTGCCCCAACCTGCAATGTCGCTTATGCTCTTTGATCCTGGTGTTAATGGATCGTCCAGTCATTCCGACATAAACTTTTCCGCATGTGCAAGGTATACGGTATATTCCCGACATTGCAAGTGGGTCTCTTTTCTCCTTCGCCGATCTAAGACACTCTTTGATCTTCCTTGTCGGTTTGAAAATCGTCTTTACGCCGTGTTTGCGCAATATACGGCCGATTCTGTCCGTCACTCTGGGAATGTATGGCAGAAAGGCCGTACCCGACATTTCTTTCTCTGGTTCCTTACTTCGCCGAGTGTTTAGCTCTGTTACACTTCTAATGTAATTTGTGGAGTACCCATTGCTCCTCAGAACAGTTTCCAGGTGTTGCATTTCTCGTTTGAGGTGTCGAGGCTCACATATTCGTCCTGCTCTCGTTACGAGCGTACTAATCATGCCTCTTTTCTGGCTCGGGTGGTGGTTTGACAGTTTGTGCAGGTATCGGTCCGTGTGTGTCGGTTTTCGATACACGCTGTGTCCCAGGTTTTCGCCGTCCCTTGTGACCAGCACATCTAGAAATGGCAGTTTCCTGTCCTTTTCTACTTCCATGGTAAATGGAGGGATCCTGGCTTCCCGTACTGCAGCGAACGACCGTCGCAGGTAGCAAGAGGAGAACCGCACCGGAAATGACCGCGGAGAAGCCCTCGGACGTTGGCGCGCCAGGTACATATAGTCTGCGGCCGCGAGCTCGCCTCCAGTTCACCACCGGCAATGGAGGGTGAAGCTTTGACAATGCCAGCCACTCGTGCTGGCGAAGCGTCAGAAAAATCATTAGATGAACGTCGGCCGAAGAACCCGAGACAGAAGCCAATAGGCAGTTTGTCAAGGTGGAGTTTCTCTGCTGTTTTGGGGTGGCATTATGTGGGGCCGATGTACGCCGCTGGTGGTAGTGGAAGGCGCCGTAATAGCTGTACGATACGTGAATGCCATCCTCCAACTGATAATGCAACCATATCGGCAGCATATTGGCGAGGCATTCGTCTTCATTGATGACAATTCGCGCCCCCATCGTGCTCATCTTGTGAATGACTTCCTTCAGGATAACATCTCTCGACAAGAGTGGCCAGCATGTTCTCCAGACATGAACCCTATCGAACATGCCTGGGATGGATTGAAAAGGGCTGTTTCTGGACGACGTGACCCACCAACCACTCTGAGGGATCTACGCCGCATCGCCGTTGAGGTGGACCCACAGTGCGTTCGCTTGGCTTCCGAACTATTACGGCGGTGTATCTTCATCGTTTTCACGGCACATTGACTACTCCATTAAATTTCGGGGGTACAGCTGCACAAATTCAACTTCTTCTTCTAACATTTCGGCTGCTTATCATTGAGCCGAAAGACTGATGCTCCAGCACTCGTTCTCTTCATTTACACTCGCGGACAGCGCCACTGCGCATGCGAAACAGATGCAGAGGCGCAAGAGACTTTGCTTGGCAGCAAAGAAGTACAGGGAAGGCCTCGCGCGAGTAAAACGTTTATATCTCGCCTGGAAGGCGGCGTGTGGGTCTGCTCCTGTAAACTGAAGGGTAGGCCGAATGTAGGAAGCGATTAGGAGCAGGTGAGGTAAAAATCTCGGTACTGCCAGTACAGTGACATATACGGAACTTTTGGTAAAGATGAGCACGTAGGTGCAAAGCCGTATGTATCAAAGCTAACACAGGCAAAATCTGTAGTGACGCGCCCACTATGAAAATGAAACAATGTTGGTTGGTCGTCAGCTCGGAATCAAATGGGTAGAATCTGGAGCAACGCTCGTAGAGCTGCACAGCGCCGGCTAGAGAGCGCTGTCGTCGGTGTCAGTGTCGTAGTGCCAACCTAAGAACTTTTACCTACGCCTTGGCATCGTAGCTATCGATACCACCATACGCCTGGCTACGTTGAGATTTCGAACTGGAAATTACATCACATGACTCTACTTACACGGTCTCACAGAACACTTGACAGCGCGTGGTCTACCATTCTGAAAGTAGCTGCTAGACGCGTGCTTCACTTGCCTACTCCCGTATCGCTTGCTTATTCTCATTTTACTTGCTTTTTGGTAGTTTTTATTTTTGCTACTGTTTTATACTTGCTGCTGGAATTTACTTATTTTTTGTGGAGTGTAGTATTTCTGGCTTTGTAGCGATCATATTCAAGTACAAGAATCTCTTCTTAGAGCACTTGAGAAGGCAGCAGTGACACGATGACGTCATGTGGTGTGAGATACCGATGGCAGATGGTTTGTTCGGTACGGGTATTGTGAGAAAAATCGTCTAAATTGTGGTCCTTCTCCACGACTGGGTGCTGCGTTCGGATGATGAGAGACAAAAAGGTAATCTTCTGTTGTTAATATTACACAAACTAAATAGCGTATTTACTTGCGTTTCAAATTAAAGTATCTCTCGATAGCAAGCTAACATTCCATTATTTCACAAGTATTAATAACCAGCAGAATAATAAACAACTGCTAAACGAAAAGGCTGACGAAGCGCTTTGGTGATCTTTGGATCGCGCCTAACCTGGATGGTGGGCGAAGTACTTCGGCTGCAAGATCAAAGCTGGTAGGATAGCCTCACTGGACAGATATGTTGTCGGCCGCTGCCGGTGTTAAGACTTTATCAGGAAACTCTGTTTATTTGGAAGTATAGTTGAGAACAATGTGACAGTAATTACGGAATACGTAGTTCATTATTTTGTTGAAGAATGGAAATTATTTGTGACTAAAGTGGAATGTAATTATACAATTTCTCGCGTTCTGCTAATGTAAAGCGAGTGGCATCACCTAGTAGATAGTGTCGGAAGTTCCATGCGGCTTTTCGCGGATTATGCTGTAGTATACAGAGAAGTTGCAGCATTAGAAAATTGTAGCGAAATGCAGGAAGATCTGCAGCGGATAGGCACTTGGTGCAGGGAGTGGCAACTGTCTCTTAACATAGACAAACGTAACGTATTGCGAATACATAGAAAGAAGGATCCTTTATTGTATGATTATATGATAGCGGAACAAACACTGGTAGCAGTTACTTCTGTAAAATATCTGGGAGTATGCGTGCGGAACGATTTGAAGTGGAATGATCATATAAAATTAATTGTTGGTAAGGCGGGTACCAGGTTGAGATTCATTGGGAGAGTGCTTAGAAAATGTAGTCCATCAACAAAGGAGGTGGCTTACAAAACACTCGTTCGACCTATACTTGAGTATTGCTCATCAGTGTGGGATCCGTACCAGATCGGGTTGACGGAGGAGATAGAGAAGATCCAAAGAAGAGCGGCGCGTTTCATCACAGGGTTATTTGGTAACCGTGATAGCGTTACGGAGATGTTTAGCAAACTCAAGTGGCAGACTCTGCAAGAGAGGCGCTCTGCATCGCGGTGTAGCTTGCTCGCCAGGTTTCGAGAGGGTGCGTTTCTGGATGAGGTATCGAATATGTTGCTTCCCCCTACTTATACCTCCCGAGGGGATCACGAATGTAAAATTAGAGAGATTAGAGCGTGCACGGAGGCTTTCAGACAGTCGTTCTTCCCGCGAACCACACGCGACTGGAACAGGAAAGGGAGGTAATGACAGTGGCACGTAAAGTGCCCTCCGCCACACACCGTTGGGTGGCTTGCGGAGTATAAATGTAGATGTAGATGTAGATAAACAAAATAATTGAAAATTTGGTTATTCACATAATATCATTTCCCTGCTAAGAGTTGTTTACTGCCTCAAGATAAATATTAATTAGAACTTATGCATTCCACTGTGCTATGGAAGAAAATATGCATCTCGCGTGTACTGCAGTCTTAGTACAAATGAAATCAGTGACAGTTCGTCTGTGGTAACACCGAGGAGGTGTGAAGGAGAGAGAATTTCAAGGGGAGGGGTTTATCACATGCGTGTATATATTTCGTACTCCCTCTCTCCCTCAATGTCTTTTCCAGCTTGGCGTAACAGTTTATGCAACTAAAGAGATGAATGTAGTAAGCTTGTTCAAAATGATGTAGGTTGCAGTAGTTATTTGGAAATGAAGAGGCGTGCACGGGATGGAGTAGTGTGCAAAGCTGCATCAAACCAGTCTTCGGCCTGAAGACCACGACAACGTTCTTATGGTATTGACTGTCATTCTTTAAATAGCCTGCCATTCCTCGTTCAATACGTTAGTTTCAAGAACGGGTGTCTCTAGTCTGCAAAACACGGTGAAGGTAGAACACCTAAATTCTTAAACAGGGGCGTACAGGAAAAGCTAGGTTAACATCCTTTATGATTCCAATGGTCTTTTTTAGTTTGAAAACTCGCTTCACTGCTGCCACATTACCCCAGAATATGACTCCATATTTAAGTTACGAAAGACAGTAGGCGTAATAGCTACGCTTGTTTTTCACTTGATATATATGTTTTAAATAACAATGAGGCTGATGCTATATACATTTTCCATCACAAGCTTAGTGACGGAGTTAATACGTATGCTCAACCAGACGTCTAGTCATACAACTAGATCTCAAACTGACGCGGTACGCACACGCTCAATACTTACATGGCGAGCTATTAAAACTGGTTCCCCCCTTCACAAATTAGGAACCACTACAAGTGAAAAACAATTGTTACCATGCTACTCTTCTTCCCGTTAACATTTTCTTCTTTGTATTAGTCTCTGTGTAAATTATACTGCACACTAACAGTATTACCGGTGCAAAAGAAAACAACCAAATCTATATTAAATGTTGTTGTTGTGGTGGTCTTCAGTCCTGAGACTGGTTTGATGCAGCTCTCCATATTACTCTATTCTGTGCAGGCTTCTTCATCTCCCAGTACCTACTGCAACCTACATCTTTCTGAATCTGCTTAGTGTATTCATCTCTTGGTCTCCCTCTACGATTTTTACCCTCCACACTGCCCTCCAATGCTAAATTTGTGATCCATTGATGCCTCAGAACATGTCCTACCAACCGATCCCTTCTTCTAGTCAAGTTGTGCCACAAACTTCTCTTCTCCCCAATTCTATTCAATACCTCCTCATTACTTATGTGATCTACCCATCTAATCTTCAGCATTCTTCTGTAGCACCACGTTTCGAAAGCTTCTATTCTCTTCTTGTCCAAACTATTTATCGTCCATGTTTCACTTCCATACATGGCTACACTCCATACAAATACTTTCAGAAACGACTTCCTGACACTTAAATCTATACTCGATGTTAACAAAATTCTCTTCTTCAGAAACGCTTTCCTTGCCATTGCCAGCCCACACTTTATATCCTCTCTACTTTGACCATTTGCTCCCCAAATAGCAAAACTCTTTTACTACTTTAAGTGTTTCATTTCCTAATCTAATTCCCTCGGTATCACCCGACTTAATTCGACTACATTCCATTATCCTCGTTTTGCTTTTGTTGATGTTCATCTTATATCCTCCTTTCAAGACACTGTCCATTCCGTTCAACTGCTCTTCCAAGTCCTTTGCTGTCTCTGACAGAATTACAATGTCATCGGCGAACCTCAAAGTTTTTATTTCTTCTCCATGGATTTTAATACCTACTCCGAATTTTTCTTTTGTTTCCTTTACTGCTTGCTCAATATACAGATTGAATAACATCGGGGAGAGGCTACAACCCCGTCTCACTCCCTTCCCAACTGGTGCTTCCCTTTCATGCCCCTCGACTCTTATAACTGCCATCGGGTTTCTGTACAAATTGTAAATAGCCTTTCGCTCCCTGTATTTTACCCCTGCCACCTTTAGAATTTGAAAGAGAGTATTCCAGTCAACATCGTCAAAAGCTTTCTCTAAGTCTACAAATGCTAGGAGCGTAGGTTAGCCTTTCCTTAATCTTTCTTCTAAGATAAGTCATAGGGTCAGTATTGCCTCATGTGTTCCAACATTTCTACGGAATCCAAACTGATCTTCCCCGAGGTCGGCTTCTACCAGTTTTTCCATTCGTCTGTAAAGAATTCGCGTTAGTATTTTGCAGCTGTGACTTATTAAACCGATAGCTCGACAATTTTCACATCTGTCAACATCTGCTTTCTTTGGGATTGGAATTATTATATGCTTCTTGAAGGCTGAGGGTATTTCGCCTGCTCACTAGTTGGTAGAGTTTTGTTAGGCCTGGTTCTCCGAAGGCTGTCAGTAGTTCTAATGGAATGTTGTCTACTCCCTGGGCCTTGTTTCTACTTAGGTCTTCCAGTGCTCTGTCAAAATCTTCACGCAGTGTCATATCTCCCATTTCATCTTCATCTACATTCTCTTCCCCCAGAGCTACCCATTCTTCTTCTACTGTATTTCTTTCCCCCATTCCTGTCAATTGTTCCCTTATGCTCTCCCTGAAACTCTATACAATCTCTGGTTTAGTCAGTTTATCCAGGTCCCATCTCCTTAAATTCCCACCCTTTTGCAGTTTCTTAAGTTTTAATATGCAGTTCATAACCAATAGATTGCGGTCAGGGTCCACATCTGCCCCTGGAAATGTCTTACAATTTAAAACCTGGTTCCTAAATCTCTGTCTTACCATTATATAATCTATCGGATACCTTCTACTATCTCAAGGATTCTTCCATGTATACAACCTTCTTTTATGATTCTTGAACCAAGTGTTAACTATGATTAAGTTATGCTCTGTGCAAAATTCTACCAGACAGGTTCCTCTTTCTTTTCTTACACCCAATCCATATTTCCTAGTATGTTTCCTTCTCTCCCTTTTCCTACTCCCGAATTCCAGTCACCCATGACTATTAAATTGGCGTTTCCCTTCACTACCTGAATAATTTCTTTTATCTCATCATACATTTCATCGATTTCTTCATCATCTGCAGAGCTAGTTGGCATATAAACTTGTAGTACTGTAGTAGGCATGGGCTTCGTGTCTACCTTGGCCACAATAATGCTTTCACTATGCTGTTTGTAGTAACTCACCCTCACTCCTATTTTTTTATTCATTATTAAACCTACTCCTGCATTACCCCTATTTGATTTTGTATTTATAACCCGGTATTCACCTGACCAAAAGTCTTGTTCCTCCTGCCACCGAACTTCACTAATTCCCACTATATCTAAATTTAACCTATCCATTTCCCTTTTTAAATTTTCTAACCTACCTATCCGATTAAGGGATCTGACATTCCAAGCTCCGATCGGTAGAACGCCAGTTTTCTTTCTCCTGATAACGACGTCCTCCTGAGTAGTCCCCGCCCGGAGATCCGAATGGGGGACTATTTTACCTCCGGCCCGGAGATCCGAATAGGGGACTATTTTACCTCCGGAATATTTTACCCAAGGGGACGTCATCATCATTTAACCATACAGTAAAGCTGCATGCCCTCGGGAAAAATTACGGCTGTAGTTGCCCTTGCTTTCAGCCGTTCGCAGTACCAGCACAGCAAGGCCGTTTTGGTTATTGTTACAAGGCCAGATCAGTCAATCATCCAGATTGTTGTCCCTGCAACTACTGAAAAGGCTGCTGCCCCTCTTCAGGGACCACACGTTTGTCTGGCCTCTCAACAAATACCCCCCCGTTGTGGTTGCACCTACGGTACGGCCATCTGTATCGCTGAGGAACGCAAGCCTCCCCACCAACGGCAAGGTCCATGGTTCATTGGTGGGTGGGGGGAAGGGGGGGAGCTATATTAAATACGTGACTAAAACATGCAGTCATAGTTTCGGTGCCCGCATCTCGTGGTCGTGCGGTAGCGTTCTCGCTTCCCACGCCCGGGTTCCCGGGTTCGATTCCCGGCGGGGTCAGGGATTTTCTCTGCCTCGTGATGGCTGGGTGTTGTGTGTGATGTCCTTAGGTTAGTTAGGTTTAAGTAGTTCTAAGTTCTAGGGGACTGATGACCATAGATGTTAAGTCCCATAGTGCTCAGAGCCATTTGAACCATCATAGTTTCGGTGATTTACAAAATTAATAGTGTTACCGTTGTACGCTGAAAAAATGCCTCATTCCAAAAGCAAACAAAACTTGGGTGAATGATTATCAGCAAACGTCATGTACACATATGGCAGTAATCTAGTTTCAATTTTAAATGGTTTTAACTTCGCTGGAATGAAGACGTCAATGAATCTTTGCCAGTGATACAGACGTCCAGAAAAATGCGAGTTTCGTTCAATATACCAAGATGTAACGGAGAATTGGTTATGTTAATGTCTTGTTTTAATTTTGCGAGGAGGCTTCAGTAGCGTAATGTATTTCTCAGTATTTAATGCACAGTGATAATTAACTTGATAACGTACGTTACTACAAAATGTTGACTACCGTTTGATATTGAGTCTATATCTACAACGACGTCACAGGCGTCAGAAAAGTAGCAAACACACGATTTCTTTCCGTCAGACGGAAGTTCTTAAGCACCACTGAAATGTGATTAGCACCATATTTTTTCCCTTCAATAACAATCCGCCATTTTAGTATACTCACTAATTTGTTAATTGCATAAGGATAACTGCGGGATCAAAATAAGAAAAAGTGCACGAATTTTATAGCTACGAGTGTAAAATCAGATTTCATTCGAGCATGGAGTTTTGCATCAGCTGTTGATTTGTCGTTGCAGCCAGGCGGATACGATGTACAGCAGGTAGTCACGCGATGCCGGTTTCCGGTCAGAAACGTCAAGGCAGCCATGCATTTTTGCTGGCGCGAGACATTCCCAAGAAGAAGTTCAATGTGTTTGAATTGTATCTGTGGCTGCGCTGTATATCCGCGCTGGGATGTCGATGTATCACTCTGGGCTGCACTGTAGCGACGTCTTTGCAAGGTTATTACAGTAAACGCCGGTTTCCACAACTTATTCAAGCTGAAGACGCTTTCTCTATTAATTAAACTAGCCGACACGCGAATTTTAGTTGCCTCTTTCATCACCAAGTCTCTTTACTCTGAAGATGGCTGAACGATACAGCCGAAATATTGGAAGAAGAAGTGAATTTATGCGGCTGCACTCCCGAAATCTAATGGAGCTATTACCAGAACATTAGCCTATTCGCTAGTTCCTACTCACTCAACCACGTGTTACTCCCGAAAATGATCCACTTCTGCTTTAACTGCGTCTCGAATTATAAGGTGCATATCGCAAGCACATGCAGAATTTCGAAGAGATTAACTGCGATTCGTGCTCGTTGCAAAGTCATACTAGATTTCAGCAGGGCATGAAGTCTGAAACCGAGTGAACGGGGTTCTTAACTTTGAAACCAAAAGCGATGAAAACATTCAAACAAAAAATGTTCTCCCATAGAGTAATCTTGAAACGATCAGGTGGTACTTTGCTGCCACAGCACGGACACCCTCTGACAATCAGTCGAAATGCGTTATGGGAGGTGATCAGAGAAAATTCATATAGTGGCAACGTAAAGATCAGGTATGTAGATATAGTGCGTATTTCAAGCCCTGAGAAGTAAAAAAATAGTGACGATGGAAGTACTGAGGCGCGCGGTTGGGTAGCTGAGTCGGTAAAGCACTTCCCTGCGAAAGGCAAAGTACCTTAGTTCGACTCCCGGTCCGGGCATATACTTCCACCAGGAAGTTTAATATCAGCCCACATTCCATTGTAGAGTGAAAACTCTTTCTAAAAAAGTAGCCAATATGGCTACTTTTTGATGCTTACGTGGTCTGAGTTCGAAGTATCCAATTAATAATAATTAGAAGACTGAACTCTGTTTGCAGAGGAATCCACCTCATGCAAGACAGCGTTTCGTACCTTTGTTTTCACGCAGAGATGTTTCAGTACTTTGTGTCATCTTCAGTGGGTTTATTTGTTACTTTCTTTCTGAAAAATTGTTGTTAGATGTAAATATCTTGTGGGGGGGGGGATGAACTTTTACAAAATATTAAAATATGTAAAAGGAGACACTACTGTCAAATATTTTACATTTGTTTGCATACAATAAAGAGTTGTGTCATATATCACTGACTTCAGATATTCTATGTTGTTCACTTAGAACGTGTCTTAAGGTTTGAGTTTAATGGTAAATTTAGAAATAAAGTGGATATGTACATTTGTTTACATACCTCACGCGAAGTTAGTGGTTGTTTGTACTGGTAGCTTTAAATATACTACACGATCTGCAGCTTGTCATCTGTGAACAACAAAACGTTTTTTATTTTTCTGTTTATTGCTCATTTCCGAATGAGAATCGCTATATATATTGGGTTATTTAACGTGTTACTACAGTTTTTGATGTTGTGACGTTTTTCCCTTATTTGTGTCGAGGTAATACGCTTTTGCTGCTCTCATTACACAGGCATTTTGTAAGAGTTGTTCGCCGAGCACAGAGTTTCTGCCATTACGTGTTGTTATGGCGGTGTTCTTTTGTTTCGTGGCGTGTTTGTTTGGGATGTTACGTGCGTATTTGAAGTGGTGCGTCCACTCGTAGGAATGGGATTATGTGACCTTGGAGCAGGTTAAACACGGACTCAAGGATCTTTAATTGGTAAGCCACTGCGTCTTCCTACATAACATTTTTTAAACAAACATCCAATAAATTTGCATACTTTGGTACTTGACAAACAGTTGCATAGAATAACTAGTATTAACCGTTCAAACTTTATATTGGTACTAAGTTTCAGAACTTTAAGAAGTTATAACGGGTCTTGTCCCTTACTTAAAACGGACAGCGTAAACAGTCAATAAAATTTAATTTAAAAAAGAACTCCACATCTTAATTCCAAGACTGTATTGAGAACTAGGCAGAATTCAATTATTTAAACTGAACATCGCTCGGCATCCTACTAACAATATTTTGAAATACAAACTGTACTCAGCACGTCAATCAGAACCATTACACATTAAGAATAGACAAAATACAAGTGTACGAGAAGTAGCAATAACAATAAACTCAACAGTTGATGAATATACACCTGGCGCTGGCTGTACCCAGCAATGCAGATAATGTTTCAGTGGCACTCATTCAGGAAAATGACGTTGGCTCTGTCACACCTGGCTAAGGTAAAACATCTCTGACAGTTACCTGTACAATCCACAAGTGGGTCCACGGCTTATCCCAAGCTACTTTAACACATAAGTTACTTCAACACGCTCAGTTATAACAGATTTCTACAGCAGACAGAAAAACACAATTAACTGGCACATTGCAATAAAGCAAATCAATTATGCATGATTCAACAAACCGCCCAACACTGGAACGCAAAATCAGTGCGAAAATTTGAGACTTCAGTAAATGACGACTGTATTAGTGAAAACTTTACTACTGATACAGCGAGTGGACAAATATTCATAGTTCAGTGCTCAGAGAGCGTATGGTGGTAGCTATGAAATGCATATGGAAAACACGATGTGCAGTTCCGCACTTTAAATGCAGAAATAACAGTGTACAGTTTTTCACTGACATGCCGCTTAACATCCTACCTGCCTAGCCAAACAAAGAATGCAGATAATCAGACTGTAGAGGCGAGGTTAAGACAGTAGCCTTCGGCACGTCCTGGATCCGCGGGGCCAACAAGAACACGCTGAGCACTCAAGCATCTCTTCCCCTTGGACGCGGTTACAAGACTGCCTTCATTATGACCATCTGCCTCGGAAGTGGCGACAGGTACATGACCAGAGTACAGAGGGCTGTGCCGCTCTACGCCACCAGAACCTCGCTCTACCGGTATTCGACGGCCAAACACCGGACACAGACACAGTCCACTTTTCCTCTTCCGGGCGGCCTTACGACCCTTCCCAAGACCAGGCCCGCATTTAGGGGGGGGGGGAGTTAATCGGGATATCAGTTCTGGGCGGCAAATTCAATGGGCGCCAACTTCATATTCTTGAAGAAAAAAACCTTCTTTCACAAAGCGCCAAGCATTCAGCGATTATTCATATGATTATGATATGCATCCCAATTCGTCCATGAATATTTTTGAACACATTCTAAGTTGATTTCTAAACGAATCATAAGTTGGTATTAGAATGCATGCATGTCTCTGCCAGCAGAATCCCCGTCGCATCTAGAAATAAAAAACTTTTCCGCAGACAAAAGGGGGCGGGGCTATACGAGCTGAGCAGAATAAAACCGAACCGGCGAATGCCACTCGCTGTTTGTTTATGTCGTTGATTGCGTGTGTGAATGATCAGCGTTGTTATAATTATAAGCGAAATCCATAGATTCAGACTACCAAAGTGGAAATAAACGCCAACAGCAATAACAGGTAAGAAAGATTACATTGTATCCAAGGAAATGAAATTTTGACAGAAAATTTTTGCCAGATCACTACACCACCATTTGTACTGTCCCCGGCCAGCATCCGCTTGTAGTTCTGTTCTCGGGATAGCGCGGAAAACGCCGCGTGGTACGAACATGTAATAACTCTAACGGGACAATAAACACGGGATAACCATATCTGTGTTTCTAGCAGCGTTAGCGAAGTTGACCTGAGATAAAGTTTTCACAAGGGCACGTTTATAGTTCCAGAATTAGTGATGAAAAGACTGATTGTTAGAACGAGGAAGGAGGAGAAACGAGGACGTCACACAAATTACATGGTCGAATATGACGATTCCAAATTTATATACAAATTTCGTACTACTACTTTTCGATCTCATGTTTGAGAAGCTGGAGCGTATGAATGATATGTGAAACTATTTTCTAACACAAAAATTTCTGCTTGTAGTAGGCCCAACAGGCATTTGATATTGATAATGTTCGGTCGTGTTGTTTATGTAAATGACGTACATAAAATGAGCATTTGTGACAAAACAGTCTCGCTTATTTGGCATGTGTTACAATTGCTGCAATATTAGAAAGACCCATTTCGTTTTATTTAGCAGACAGTAACAAAATAGACGTAATCAAATCGAGAATTATTGGGTAATATTCGTATTAACAGTTTCTTCAGTATTATACAACGACATTTTGATTTTTGAAGTAGCAGAACGTTTAACGAAGATTCTTTGGCAGAAAGCAAAGCACGCCGTGTAAAGTGAGCAACATTAGAGAGAAAAAAATCCTGGGACCTAAGGATTGAAGAAATGTTTAGTCTTGCTTGTCTCTTCTCTTTACTGGTTTTATGTTTCCTGTACGTCATTGTATGTCGCATAAAAGAGAAAGTTATTAGCTAATACGGAATAAACAGTGAAAATTTTCAGAAGAGTTCTTATTCTCCCAGTCACAAATCCAGTATCAATTGTGAACCTTTTTTAAAGGGGGATAGGAAATCAAACTGGCCGCCTGGGAGTAGGAAAGACACCACAGGACATTTTAATTTCTACTGTCCTGAAAATACGTTTGATGGCTTCCATTACAAAATATAGACGGCTGAATTCCACAGAGCGAAATACAGTGACGTGCGATAGAAGAATAGTGTGTGAATAGTCGTGGCACTGCACTATGGCACATTTAAGATCGAATAACATTCTTACAGTTCATCGAACATATATGTTTTATACATCAAACTCTTCAGAAATCTGTGCGCTACGAAATAAACATATGTTTGAAATAATTTTTTTTAATTTTAAAATCTTTGCCGTCCTATCTCAAACACTCGACGCGTGGGAGGGGGGCGGTGGTGGGTGGGCTTTATCAATTTTTTGCCCCGATTCGCGGTTCGGAAATACCATAGATCTGAGATCTGGGGCTGCCCGAGACAAACAGTGTACACCTTATTTACGTCAATAAGGTAGTAATAGGAAATGACACATGGAGCCTAACCTTTTGCCTTACATTCTTATAACCATAATTGTACGTTTCAATTGGTATTCAAAGAGCGTGGTTGCGTTCTGTTGGCAGGGGGTCTTTAGAATTGTCCAACCTTTCTCTGGACATTTGTCATTTTCTGTGATCATTTCGTTAGTGCGTGAGGATCTCTTACTGTCTGTCGAGCATTGCATTAATTTATTCCGTTGTTCGCAGGGAGCTCGCTTGCTGTGGATACAAGGAGCTGCCCCGGAATCTGGCATCTAAAGAAGGAGCACTTTATGTATGAACTTAGAATTCGGGAACTTAGCACCGAGGGTAGAGTTCCAGAGCTGGCGGCCAGGTTGCACGCGGCGTTGGACACCCCGCTTTGCGTTTCGTTGAGCACCGTTGGGGAGGTAGGTGTTTCCCTCGATAATATTTCCACAGCGTTGGATGAGGTGCAGCGAAACTTGGCCTTTCTGCAGGACAATCAACCTGCTGTTAGGCAAATTCGTAGAATTCAGGACCAGGCAGCACATTTGGAGAATCGTGCGCACATTACCGCCTTGCAACTTAGCTAGCCTGAAGTTACTGGGGTGAGGCAGTTGAGTGACCAAGCGAGGGATCTGCAGTTCCAAGCAGCGTCCTTAAGCCTGGAAACTTAGGAAGCGGGAGCAAGTCCAGCAGCTACCCCCACGATTCAAATTTTTGATCAGGTGTCTGGGGCCCAAGGCTTAGGTAGTCCTCCGGTTAATCATTTCGCTAGACTACCCAATCCAATTATGTGCCTACTCAATGGTATTTCAGAGGTTTCACTCAATACCTTGGCCTATGTCCGGCAGTTTTTGTGGCTGTTTGTGCGATTTGAATTTCATGCGGATGTCTTGGGGATGCCTCACCATGTGATATTAGCATTACTTTACCCCTTGCGAAAGGTATTCCTACTGATTTTACATCTGAAGTCCTCAAACAGCAGGGCTCAATAGGACAACTAAGGGGACTACTGACTGTCGGTAGGAGGCTTTCGCTGCGTCTGCGGAACGAGCTTGAACGCACATATTACTGGCGGCTGCAGGCACCATATTAACCGCTGAGCCAGTATGTCAAGCGAGTGCGCATAGCCACCTTGGCTCTTGGTATGTCGGTTTCGGAACTAAATACTATATCAAAAATTTTGGAGGGTATGCGTCCCGAGGATAGGTCGCGCTTGGCCTTTTCTTCCCATCCCACTAGCTTCCGGGAATTCGAAACATTGGTTGTTTCCACTGAATCCTTGCCATTTGCCGATGAGGAGCGGAGGCATGAGGAACACTTGGAAACTACTCCGCCCACCTCGAGAATTAATAGGGCTGCCCAGGCACCCAACACATTTTTTTTTGGGAAGGGTTGTTTTTGGTTCGGCGCCTGCCATCACTTGGTACGCGAGTGTCCCGTAGCACGAGCTCCTAGTATGGAGGGGGGAGGGGGGTGGGGAGATTGTTTACGTTGGAAGGGTAGGCCATGATGCTCGCGTGTAATCAACCTCCCTCAGAAACTGCCCTTCCTTTTATCTGTGTCCTTCTAGGACAAGTTGTACGCGCCGTTGAATTCTGGTAGCTCCGTGTCCTTATTGAGTTATAATTGGTATTTGCAGTTTGGGCATTTGTATAAATTATCTTCCTTGCGCCCCTGCCTTTAGAGATGGTTCAAATGGTTCAAATGGCTCTGACCACTATGGGACTGTTGTGTACATAGTTCCGCGTAGTCAGCGCGTACACAGCTTTCCCAATAGAGCGCGCCCCACTAAGCACAACAGTGCAGGCGCAGCACTCGTCCGTCTCCGCACTGCGAGATGGCGCTGCCTTAGAGACGGACCAAATTCTGCTTCCGCCGATCCGCGTATTAAGATGTAATGCGGCCAATGAGATTGCTGCTAACGTAGAACCTTTTCTCCTCGCGGATCACACTCGCGCAGTGATACCTGAACGCTCGAGGTATTATAACGAGTGTACAGACCTCAGATTAGTCAATCTGCATTAGTCTGCATTTGTCTGCATTGGTGTATAGTCAAGTTTCAGTCTGCGCCTAATAAGATTATCATATTCCTGTACATAGCCATGAAGAGAAATGTATAGACACTTTGTCAAGTATCAGAGATATGTGAGAATAAGATTAACGTAACAAGACCAAAGGAACTTCAGATTGTCAATTGTAAACAGCATCCAGAATCAAGTTACGTAATGTCTATGTTATTTATTATTTTAATAAATGTGTGTGAAAATTAATCAAGTTCTGTTTAAAGTTGGTCACCGTCAATCTGCTACTCTAAGCGTGCAAGTGGCACTTCTATCGTTTGACCTAATGGCAGAAGACAAACAAGCCACAATAAGACCACGAGACATATTACTGACACTCGCCTACTTCGTTAGAGCGACAAGTCAAATAATCTGATGGTGTGTGTACCGAAGGTCTTACAGTACGCACACCACAGGGACTTAACTGCTGAGGTCATCAGTCCCCTAGAACTTAGAACTACTTAAACCTAACTAACCTAAGGACATCACACACATCCATGCCCGAGGCAGGATTCGAACCTGCGACCGTAGCGGTCGCGCGGTTCCAGACTGTAGAGCCTAGAACCGCTCGGATACTCCGGTCGGCTCTTTAGAGATGTCGTGTGCCAATGGGCAACAGCTGCCTCTGGTTGACGAGGTGCGCGGTACCTTCTCCATCCTTGTCCACTAGTAATTTCTGACGGCCCGTTATGCTCTTGCTTGTTAAAGATCTAGTGCTCAATTTGTTGCTCGAGTGTGATTTTATTCAGAAAATTGGATTAATTCTCGATTTTGCAAGCATCACCTTCTCTTTTAGGTTTACGCTTAGTGAAAGGATAGCCTTGTCCTTTTGCCGTTGCGCAAGTGAGGTGGATTCGTTAAGTTGTAAGTCTGATGAATTTGACGTGGACCAACCTGAGCCGGGTCAGGCAGGGCAGTTGTTGAATTTATTAGGGGAGTTTCCCGAGATTTTCTATAAGTTGGGGTCACCAACGTCATACAGTACCACATACGCTTGGCCGACGATATTCCAGTGCGACAGTCTCCTTAACGCCTCTCGCCACCCAAAATGAAAATCATGAGACAGAAATTGGCGAGTATGCTGAATGGTGGTGTCATTAGGCCCTACGCGTCACTGATTTTTCTCTTTCCTAAAGCTCAGGGCCGAGACTGCAGGCCGGTGGTTGATTATAGACTCCTTAACAGAAAGGTTATCTCAGAATCTGTCCCCTTGCCGGATCTTCACAACTGCTGTACCTTGTTTTTGGGGACAGAGTGATTCACGGTGCTTGATATCAACCTAGCTTATTATCAGATTCCTCTTACCGAGGAGTCTAAACATGTCACCGCGTTCTGCATAGATTGGAACCTTTGAGTTCAACCAGGCTCCGTTCGGCTTATCCACTGGGGTGGCGGTTTTATCTCGTTTGCTAGATCATGTCATGGGCGACTTGAACTTGTATTGTGTAATTACCTTGATGATGTTGTAGTTTACAGTCAGTCGTTTGTGGGCCATATTTCCCACCTTGCGGAGGTCCTCTCCAATTTCGGGATGCAGGGTTGACAACTTGCAAGGAAACAGGTGTCCTTTCTGGGCCATTTAATTTGGCGGGGACGGCATTAGGATTGACTAGGAACAACTAAGGTGTTGAAGAATTTTCCTCAGCCTCGAAATAGGAAGGAGAGATCCAGATTTATTGGGATGGGGTCTTACCCGTCCCCTATTTCGGCAAAAGATTTATCGTTCAAACTGATGCCTCCAATGCCAGTATCCCTGCAGTGTTGTTGTAGGTGGATCATGGTAGAAGACGCCCATTAGTTTTCGCATCTAGAAGTTGTCTAGTCCCGAGATGAATTATTCTGTTTACGAGTGCGACGCCCTAATTGTGCTTTTCAACTTAGAAGAGTTTCAGTTGTCTCTTGAGCATAGGGTGTTTGATCTCGAGACGGACAGTCAGGCCCTGAGTTGGGTGTTGGTTCGACCCAGGAAAACTGATAGGATTGCCAGGTGAGCAGTCCGCATCTCCGCGTTTTATTTCAAGGTGCGACGCATAAAAGGCTCTGACAACCAAGTCGCCAACGCCCCCAGGCGCATGTTTCAGGAGGACAGGGCCAGGATTAACATTGGGTTAGCCCACCGCCGCCAGGCACTGCAATTTAATAGGAAAAGACGTCCTTTTCAGGGTACGGTAGGAGATGAGGTTTTCGTGAAGAACTGTGCCTGTCGGGTGAGGGGTGGTGCCAAGCTCAGGACATTCACTGCCCATTTCATTGGCCCATACCCTATCATCAGAATTCTGGGGCCGGTTAATTTGCTTGTCAGGCATATGGCCATTGATGAAGTCCTCAGGGTGCACCTTAGTCAACTTGGGCCCGTTAATTAACTTTCCCCTCCTCTTTCTGTAAGCTGGATCGGGGTTCATTGATTTCTGAGGGAGGGGGGGGGGGGGAGGAGGTTGAATCGTAGCGAGGTTGCTGGCGCCGCTATTCGAATTCTTCGCACCGCTAGCTCGATCTGTCGTGTGAAGTCCCTCTGATTTCAGGCCACTAAAATCTTTGCTCGAGGTTGTTGATGGGGGATAGGACGTGTTATGTCAGGGTGAGTTGGGGAGTGGTAACGGAGCGAGGAGGACGGTGTGAGAGCCGGCCGTTGTGGCCGAGCGGTTCTAGGCGCTTCAGTCTAGAACCGCGCGACCGTTACGGTCGCAGGTTCGAATCATGCCTCGGGCATGGATGTGTGTGATGTCCTTAGGTTAGTTAGGTTTAAGTAGTTCTAAGTTTTAGGGGACTGATGACAAAAATGGTTCAAATGGCTCTGAGCACTATGGGACTTAACGTCTGAGGTCATAAGTCCCCTAGAACGTAGAACTACTTAAACCTAACTAACCTAAGGACATCGCACACATCCATGCCCGAGGCAGAATTCGATCCTGCAACCGTAGCGGTCGCGCGGTTCCAGACTGTAGCGCCTAGAACCACTCGCCCACCTCGGCCGGCGGGACTGATGACCTCAGATGTTAAGTCCCATAGTGCTCAGAGCCATCTGAACCATTTTTGAACGGTGTGAGAGGTCCGCACGGCGAGGAAGGCGAGCACTTGTGCAAGCATCTTCGGCCGATTTGAATTCGTGGCTAATTTCGAGTGCCGTCTTCATGTGTAGCCTGACCTGCCAGCTCTGGGACATGGCACACCGATGAGAGAGATGAAGTCAGTCCCGCTTTGCCGAGCTCTGGGCCCCCTTTGGAACTGACAAGCTTCAGCTTCGATTCGTGAACTCCACTTAAGTTTTGAATTTTGAGGTCTTAGCTGTTATTGTTATTGACATGCTTGCGTTCTATTTGGTGTTTACTTAACTGAAGCTGTTATCAAAGAAGGCCTGCCTAATTTGCAATTGGTGATTTTGCTTAACTGAGGCACTTATCATTGAGGACCTACCTGTTTTGCATTTGGTAATTTTGCTTAAGTTAAGATGTTATCACTGAATGCCTGCCTCTTTTACCTTTGGTAATTTTCCTTAAGTGAAACTCTTATCATTGAAGGTGATAATTTTACGTAACTGAAGGTGTTATTATTGAAGACCTGCCTGTTTTCTGTTTGCTAATTTTACTTAACTGAAACAGTTATTAAAGAAGGCTTGCATGTTTTCTATCTAGTAATTTTACTTAACTCAAGCTCGTATTATTGATGATCTGCCTGCTTTGTATTTGGGAAGTTTGCTTAACTGAAGTTATCATTGAAGGCATACCTGTTTTCTATTTGGTAGTTTTACTTATCTCAAACTGTTATTATTGAAGCCCTACCTGTTCCCTTTCAATTAAATTAAGAGCTATTTCATGATTCGGATAATATGAAAATCTTATTGATCAAGGCCTTCCTGTTTTCATTTCCCCATTATTGAGACCCGATCTCTTACTCAGTATGTGTTGTAATTAACTGATTGCCAAAGACCTACCTGTTTCAGAGGTATTTATGACAATAAGGTAGTAACAGGAAATGACAAGATGGTACATGGGCCTTAACCTTTCGACTGACATCTCTTTAACCATAATTGTAGGTTTAAAAAAAAAATGGTCCAAATGGCTCTGAGCAGTATGAGACTTAACGTCTGAGGTCATCAGTCCCCTAGAACCTAGAACTACTTAAACCTAACTAACCTAAGGACATCACACACATCCAAGCGTGGGGTAGGATTCGAACCTGCGACCGTGGCGGTCGTGCGGTTCCAGACTGTAGCGCCTAGAACCGCTCGGCCACCAAGGTCGGCTGTAGGTTTTAGTTTCTGCTGCTGTTGTCAGCAGTTCGAAGAGTGGGTTGATGCGCGACTCCTCTTTTATATCTTGTACTGACCCTCGCGTATGTAAAGACGGACGTCGTTCTAACACACTGTATTTTAAAACTATCTTTTTAAGTACAACAAGTTTCGGGCATGGCTTGTTCTCTAGTTAGTGCACTTTTAACAGATGTGGATACATCACCATCGTCAAACACATTTGTTGTAGATGCACTTGATGCTGTGGAGCCCATCCAGAAGATACAGATCTTCGCGTATCTGCATAACTATTGTGTCCTACATCTTTCTGAATCTGCTTACCATATCCCAGCCTTTGGTCCTCTCTTCAAATTTTTAATCCCCTAAGTTCCTTCTATCACTTAATTAATTATTGAATGATGCCACACTTTCCTTTATTTCAGTCAAGTTGTGCTATAACATCTTTCTTCCCCAGCTCGCTTGACATGCTTTAGATGAGTTACCAAACATAAATTAGCATTCCATTGTAGCACCTCAAAAGCTTCTATTCTTTCCTTGTGTGTGTTGCCTGTCGTCCACGTTTGGCTTCCATTTAAGGTTACATTCCAATAAATACTTTCAGAATAGGTTTCGTAACACTTTCATTTGTATTTGATGCTGATACATTCTTTTATCAGGCGATGTCGTGTTAGCAAAGGTACTCGTATCGCCCATTAACGCCAGATTTCGCGGCACCGTCCTAACGCTCTCGTTCGTCGTAAGTCACACATTCACTTTTGCCGTTATTTAAAGCAGTGTTGCTACCACAGTTCAGCAGAATGTCACATGTTCAGTACATGAATGCCGTCTTAGTTGACACAAATTCAGCTTGTGATGGAGTTGCTACCTTCTGGAACGTTTACTTGTTCAAATGTGTGTGAGTTCCTAAGGGACCAAACTGCTGAGTAATCGGTCCCTAGACTTACACACTACGTAAATTGACTTACGCTAAGAACAGCACACACACCCATGCCCAAGGGAGGACTCGAACCTCCGGGGAGGAATGGTTAGTGGCAGTCACAAATGTGATTGGATACAGGGCTCGGTATTTTAAGTTGATATTCATAACTGTCACAGTCACCCTATCCAGAAAACAGACATTTAAAGAAGACGCGACGGCCGCTGTGGCCGAGAGGCTATAGGCGCTTCAGTCCGAAACCGCGCTGCTGCTACAGTCGCAGGTTCGAATCCTGCCTCGGGCATGGATGTGTGTGATGTCCTTAGGTTAGTTAGGTTTAAGTAGTTCTAAGTCTATGTGACTGATGACCTCAGATGTTAAGTCCCATAGTGTTCAGAGGCATTTGAACCATTTGAAGGAAGACGCGATGAAAATTTGACAAGAGAAACACTTGAAACCAAGACGAGTATGAAAGAGCAAAGCAGTAACTTAAGCTGAGTGCTTTTCATTTTTATAGCTACACAGACAAGGTGCTGCCTATATATATATATATATATATATATATATATATATTACTAGCCATTACAATTGCTACACCACGAAGATGGTTTGCTACAGACGCGAAATTAAACCGACAGGAAAGAAGATGCTGTGATATGCAAATGATTAGCTTTTCAGAACATTCTCACAAGTTTGGCGCCGGTGGCGACACCTACAACGTGCTGACATGACGAAAGTTTCCAACCGATTTCTCATACACAAACAGCAGTTGACCGGCGTTGCCTGCTGAAACGTTGTTGTGATGCCTCGCGTAAGGAGGAGAAATGCGTACCATCACGTTTCCGACTTTCATAAAGGTCGTATTGGAGCCTATCGCGATTGCGGTTTATTGTATCGCGACATTGCTACTCGCGTTGGTCGAGATCCAATTACTGTTAGCAGAATATGGAATCGGTGGGTTCAGGAGAGTAATACGGAACGCCGTGCTGGATCCCAACAGCCTCGTATCACTAGCAGTCGAGATGACAGGTATTTTGTCAGCATGGCTGTAACGGATCGTGCAGCCTCGTCTCGATCCCTGAGTGAACAGATGGGGACGTTTGAAAGACAACAACCATCTGCACGAACAGTTCGACGACGTTTGCAGCAGCATGGACTATCAGCCAGGAGACCGTGGCTGCGGTTACTCTTGACGCTGCATCACAGACAGGAGCGCCTGCGATGGTGTACTCAACGACGTACCTGGGTGCACGAATGGCAAAACGTCATTTTTTCGGATGAGTCCAGGTTCTGTTTACAGCATCATGATGGTCGCATCCGTGTTTGGCGACATCGCGGTGAACGCACATTGGAAGCGTGTATTTGTCATCGCCATACTGGTGTATCACCCGGCGTGATTGTATGGGGTGCCATTGGTTACACGTCTCGGTCACCTCCTGTTCGCATTGACGGCACCTTGAACAGTGCACGTTACATTTCAGATGTGTTACGACCCGTGGCTCTACCCTTCATCCGATCCCTGCGAAGCCCTACATTTCAGCAGGATAATGAGCGACCGCATGTTGAAGGTCCTGTACGGGCATTTGTGGATACAGAAAATGTTCGACTGCTGCCCTGGTCAGCACCTTCGCCAGATCTCTCATCAGTTGAAAACGTCTGGTCAATGGTGGCCGAGCAACTGGCTCGTCACAATACGCCAGTCACTACTCTTGATGAACTGTGGTATCGTGTTGAAGCTGCATGGGCAGCTGTACCTGTACACGCCATCCAAGCTCTGTTTAACTCAATGCCCAGGCGTATCAAGGCCGTTATTGCGACCAGAGGTGGTCGTTCTGGGTACTGATTTCTCAGGATCTATGCACCCAAATTGCGTGCAAATGTAATCAGATGTCAGTTCTAGTATAATATTTTTGTCCAATGAATATCCGTTTATCATCTGCATTTCTTCTTGGTGTAGCAATTTGAATGGCCAGTAGTGTATTTGTCGTTAATGGGCTATGGTAGCAGACGACCAATGCGAGTGCCTTGGTTAACACGATATCGCCTGAAGCGGTTCTCCTGGGTTCGTGACCATATGAGTTGGACCCCAGACAACCGGAAAACCGTGGCCTCGTGAGATGAGTCCCCATTGCGCTTGGTAAGAGCTGATGGTAGGGTTCGTATGCAGCACAGACCCCACGAAGCCAAGGAGCCCAGTTGTCAACGAGGCACTGCGCAAAGCTGGTGGTGGCTCCATAATGGTGTTCAGTCTTCATAATCTTCATGTTCCAAACAACAATGGAATTTTTTAGGATGGCAATGCGCCCTGGCACCAGCCCGCAATGTTCGCGACTGCTTTGAAGAACATTCTGACAATTGGAGTGACGTGAATCCCATTGAACATTTACGGGACGTAATCGAGACTCCAGTTCTTGCACAAAATCCTGCACTGGCAACACTTTCGCTTTAATGTACGGATATGGAAGCAGCATGGATAAGTATTTCTGTAGGGGACTTCCCACGACTTATTGAGTCCGTGTCAAGTCGAGTTGCTGCGCTACCCCGGGGAAGAGGAAATCCGAAACGATTTTATGAGGTATCTCATGTGTTTTGTCTCCTCAGTGTACAATACATAAGTGCAATTTTAATTAACATGAATCTAACTGACGACCGGGTTATAATCCTTAGTATCCTCTTAAACGTACTGTGGAAAGTATAGTACATGTGACTGGTTCAGCAATTTGTGTTTACAATGATTTATGTTTTTCTTCACTCTCTCGAAGACATTTTCGAATACATTTGTTTAACTCAGTCATATTTGATGCTCCTGCCTCTTCCATTTGAGATTTGCTTTTGTTTCGTTTTCATGCTAGTTTTAAGATGTGTTGCTGTTAGTAGTTGTGCTCTGCACGCCACCAAGTTTCTGAGATGACCTTTCCTCAAGCTAAATGTCTGAACACTAACCGCTTAACAACTGGAGGCACCGTACACGTGAAATGAACCGTTGCAGTGGCACGCAGGGCAACGCCACCTCGGCATGCGCGCAGTCCCTCGGGCTTACAGCATCTCATCCGGAAGAATGCCGCTTTCCCTTGCCGGGAGATTGCAATTCCTTCTTTTATCCTCTCTGCCCTGCACTGTCCCTCAAGCTGGCACGTCCTTTGCCGCCTTTGCGAGGCTCTCATGCGATACAGCGACAAACGCCTGGCAGGAGTAGGAAAGGAGGCGGGGGGGGGGGGGGGGAGGGGTTTCTCTTCCTGTGTCGCAGATCCACCTCCTCCCCTCCCCGGAGTAGATGGGTGAGGGGGTTCTCTCCCCTCTCCCTCCCCCGCCCTCAGCACAGCGAGGCTTTCAGGCGAGCGCCTTTCGATTAGGCAGTGCTGCCAGACGCGCAACTGCATTGTGTCCACCCCTCAGGCTACTTTTCTTCCTTACTGGTTCGTCTTACCGCCTCCCACCTCTGTCTCATGCAGATTTACACACACACACACACACACACACACACACACACACTATGATTTCACTTGGCTCAGACGCAGCTATACAGGGTGAGTCACCTAACGTTACTGCTGGATATATTTCGTAAACCACATCAAATACTGACGAATCGATTCCACAGACCGAACGTGAGGAGAGGGGCTAGTGTAATTGTTTAATACAAACCATACAAAAATGCACGGAAGTATGTTTTTTAACACAAACCTACGTATTTTTAAATGGAACCCCGTCAGTTTTGTTAGCACATCTGAACATATAAACAAATACGTAATCAGTGCCGTTTGTTGCATTGTAAAATGTTAATTACATCCGGAGATATTGTAACCTAAAGTTGACGCTTGAAACCTCCGACGTTCAGTTGTGTGTTGTAACAAACACGAGCCACGGTCGGCGAGCAGCATCTGCAGGAACATGTTTACGATGTAGACCGTGTTTACGAGTGTGGCTGTAGTGCACTGTTGTGGTTTGGTCTAGCTGTCGCAGTGTCCGCATGTAGCGCTTGCTGCTATTGTTATTCTGCATTCGTCTCCGCACGCAGACCAACTGTAGTACACCGTGTCACCAGACGTCTGTGATAGTGTAGTGTTGTAGGAACTGTGACCATGATATATTCGAACTCTGAAAAGGCGGAGATGATACTCATCTATGGCGAGTGTCGACGAAATGCAGCTGAAGCCTGCAGGGTGTATGCAGAACGGTACCCGGACAGAGAGCATCCAACGTGCCGCACATTGCAAAACATCTGCCGCCAACTGTATGCAACAGGTATGGTCGTAGCACGCAAACGGGTCCGTAACAGGCCCGTCACAGGAGAAGCGGGTGCAGTTGGTGTGTTAGCTGCTGTTGCCATGAGCCCACACATGAGTACACGGGACATTGCGAGAGCCGGTGGACTGAGTCAAAAGTAGTGTCATGCGCATACTGCATCGTCACCGCTTTCAAAAATGGTTCAAATGGCTCTGAGCACTATGGGACTCAACATCTTAGGTCATAAGTCCCCTAGAACTTAGAACTACTTAAACCTAACTAACCTAAGGACATCACACACACCCATGCCCGAGGCAGGATTCGAACCTGCGACCATAGCAGTCCCGCGGTTCCGGACTGCAGCGCTAGAACCGCTAGACCACCGCGGCCGGCGTCACCGCTTTCACCCGTTTCATGTGTCGCTACATCAGCAATTACATGGTGATGACTTTAATCATCGAGTGCAATTCTGTCAATGGGCATTAACAGAGAATGCGTTGCAGTTCTACCTGTTTACCGATGAAGCGGGTTTCACAAACCACGGGGCAGTGAATCTACCGAACATGCATTACTGGTCCGTGGACAATCCTCGCTGGCGCAGACAGGTAGAGCGACAGCGACCGCGGACTGTAAATGTATGGTGCGGAGTCATTGGCGACCACCTCATTGGTCCTCACTTCATTACAGGGGCCCAAACAGCTGCAACATACATCGCGTTTCTACAGAATGATCTGCCAACGTTGCTCGAAAATGTCCCACTGGAAACGCGTCGACGTATGTGGTATCAGCATGATGGTGCACCTGCACATTCCGCAATTAACACTAGGCTGACAGGATGTTCGACGGGCGTTTCATAGGACGTGGAGGACGCATAAATTGGCCAGCCCGTTCTCCTGATCTTACACCTCTGGACTTCTTTCTGTGGGGTACGTTAAAAGAGAATGTGTACCGTGATGTGCCTACAACCCCAGAGGATATGAAACAACGTATTTTGGCAGCCTGCGGCGACATTACACCAGATGTACTGCGGCGTGTACGACATTCATTGCGCCAGAGATTGCAATTGTGTGCAGCAAATGATGGCCACCACATTGAACATCTATTGGCCTGACATGTCGGGACACACTCTATTCCACTCCGTAATTGAAAACGGAAACCACGTGTGTACGTGTACCTCACCCCTCATGGTAATGTACATGTGCGTCAGTGAAAAAGACCAATAAAAAGGTGTTAGCATGTGGACGTAATGTGCTGTTCCAGTCTCTTCTGTACCTAAGGTCCATCACCGTTCCCTTTGGATCCCTACGTAATTCGGTGCTCTCCGATACACACGATCGAACAGCGGAAGAGTGGTACTCAAGCGTCAACTTTAGGTTACAATATCTCCGGATGTAATTAACATTTTACAATGCAACAAACGGCACTGATTACGTATTTGTTTATATGTTCAGATGTGCTAACAAAACTAACGGGGTTCCATTTAAAAAAACGTATGTTTGTGTTAAAAAACATACTTCCGTGCATTTTTGTATGGTTTGTATTAACCATTTACACTAGCCCCTCTCCTCACGTTCGGTCTGTGGAATCGATTCGTCAGTATTTGATGTGGTTTACGAAATATATCCAGCGGTAATGTTAGGTGACTCACCCTGTATATAGGGTTAACATTAATAAAACCGACAAACTGCAGGGACAGACTTCTAACTAGAAACGATCCTATAAATATGCATCCGGAAATGTATCGTTACCACCGTTGATAGTGCTGACGAACGAAAATCTCCTTGACCATGTTCCGTGGGTATCTTGGGTGTTGCAGAACGTGTGATTGATACACCTTACTGTAAGCTGCGTAATATTGGAAGACTGAGTTCTATAGGATACTGAGATGAAACCTAGTACAAGCTCTATGACAGGTGGGCCATCAACATGGTGTGAGCCAATGTGCGATTATGTGTATCCTGCATGACAACTGCTGCTCTCTCTATCACATGCAGGGAGTGCAAGGATTATCAGCGGCTGATTTCACTCCACGGGAAGGATTTTGTCGATGCATTTTGCCCCAGGGCATCATAGTTATAGGATTTCTGTTAGGAGTTCTCTTTGCTGACGTATGAAAGCGTGTATTGCATTCTGTGGAGACCACTTTGAACATCTGTTGTGAAGTGGATGCGATGCAGCTCTGTGCTGTTTTCCGGGATGATTTGTTGTCGTTGCATACACACCGTCCGTTTCTGGACACATGTTCATAAGGCCTTTTTTCCTCCATCCTTCCATCACTGCAGTTTGTCGGTTTTATTGACGCTCACCCTGTATACAGGTTGTCCCGGAAATGTTGCGACGAACTTCTAGGCGAGGCGGAGCGCATCGTGAGGATTGATGATTGCATAGCTACCCATGGTGGCGAACGTCTTCGTACGCCGCTAGGTGGTGGTGCTATACACGAGAATACTGGACGGGGACGTTGCCAGGTGGTGTTCTACACTAGAGTACTGGAATTCATGCATGCCTTTCATCTCCAAAGGGAACAGTTATTGTACCCCAATGATCATCCTGCACCTGTGCGTTTGGCACAGTGATTTCTGCAACAATATTGTCGAGAAGTGCATTTCCCAGTTAATGTGTTTTTCACCGATGAGGGCACATTCGCTAGGGATGGCGTATTCAGTCACCACAGTGAGCATTTGTGGGAGTGTGTGGGTGTGTTTGGTCGGCGACAGCTTATTCGGACCGTTCCTTTTACCATACTGCTTGACTGTCGCGACTTAACAGACCTTTCTCAAACAGGTTCCTCCGCACCTGCTTGAAGATATCCCATAAAATGTGAGGTGCAGCCTGCTGTTCCAACTTGATGGTAAGCCTGCTCGTTCTGGATTGGCTGTTTGTAGGCATTTCAACAGGTCACCCGCATCGATGGATTTGGACGTTGTGGACCAGTTCACCAATCCCATGGTCACCAGTTCTATCGATCCTTGATTTCTTTCTGTGAGAAGCCACGAAATCCCTCATGTATCGCGATCCGATGGAGTCTGAAATGAATCTCGTGGCAAGTATCGTCCGTGAAGCTGCTACAATAAAAGAACCTCTCAGGGTGTACAACCGTGTCTGGCATGCATGGCGTATGATGATGCAAACTTCGAGCATCTGTTGTAATATTAGAGACATATTCATGTCGCACACCATGTGGGCGTATTATGTCCAGTAAATGTTTCCTAACCGATTTTCTATTTCTGCTATCACTTGCCCATGACGATTGTGGCTAGTGTTGCTATGCAGTTCTCAATCCTTACGATGTGCTCCACCTCCCCTAGAAGTTTGTCTCAAAATTTCTGGGTCTCCTGTGTACAAGGGGGCTTCGAACTAGAGGTGTACATGTCCCGCTTTTAACCCGCCCATGCTTGCCCGGTGGCCAGGCGGGCAGGCCGCCGCGCGTTGTCAACAGAACGGGCAGGCTGCTTCACTCCCAGCCAAGCCAAGCAGAACCCAACCCGGGCAGGCTGCGGGAAACTTGCTTGCCTGTCCATATTACTGCTGAGCTGCGCTACCCAGCCGTTTAGTCTGCGCGCTTCATTGTCGCACTATGAACGTTAATTAAAAGTTTTCATTTTACCTGAGCACCAAAAGACAAACCCTAACATTATATATGTATATTAATTTCTGGTCAAAAAATATTGGGTTTTATTTGTACATTCTTCCTTTACGCGTATATTTCGGGCTTATTATCTATATAAATAAAAATGAATTGCCAAATGCGTTAATAAGCGTAAAACTCGAGAACGGTTCGACCAATTCGGCAATTTTTTTTGCTGTGTTCGTAATTCTCAGGACAAGGTTTTTATGAAATATAAATTTTTCGAAAATCGACCGAAAAATTGGAAAATTTGAGAAAAACTGAAAGTGTGTTTTCATTGTGTCCGTGTGTTTGTATTGTATACAATCTTGATGAAATTTTGCACACCATACCTTGAAACTAAGAGGAAGGTCACAGTCTACTTAAAATTTCGTAGGGTGCATGGCAGAGGTTACTTTACCTAACGGAATTCGACAAATTGTACGTTTTTATTCCGATCTTGATGAAATTTGGCATACTTGATATTCAAAGCAGGATGAAGGGCGCCGTCTGCTTAAAATTCTGAATGGTACATGGCGGAGGGTACTTTACTTACACACTTCTACACCAACCTACAGTTTTATTCCGATCTTGAAGAAATTTTGCACACTTGACCATCAAGAGGAACATTACTGTCTACATAATATTTCGGACAGTGCATGGAATAGAGTACCTTACAAAAGATTTTGACATCGTTTGTGGGTTACCATGAAATCCTTCTCCCTCTATACTGCTAAATGGTCTCAGGTCCTTAGCACACATTTCGACGCCCTTTTCGGCCACTAAATCTTTGCCCTCTTTCAAGATATTTACGGAGTGGGGGAACTGCTTGTCAAATTTGCACACATGTCGTAACATACTCGAGGTTCCTAAATAAGTACTTAAGAGCTTTTTACATAGTTTGCACTGAGACACACCTACCGATTTATTTGAAGCGGCCTCATAAACACACGAAAACGTTTCCTATGGGGCACTTGTTCTCTGTTTCGTTACCAGCATGTATTCGCCAGTTGTCAATTTTTTTTCAATCTCACTAAAGTCCGACCTATTCATTGTGCTGCCCCCACCGTTGCGATAAATGTACTGCCGGCTAACTACCTGGCTACTCTAGTCACGGTAGCTTGAAGCGCAACCTGTTGTCAGGCGCAGCAAGCTGAGCGGGTCCCGTGAAGCTTGACAGGCCTGCGGGAACCCAGGTAGCCCGGGCTTGCGGGAGCCCAAGTCGGTCGCATTACCCACTATGCCTCAGTACATGCGTACTCTTGTGTTTACGTCGCGGCAGGCTGACCTGCATGAATGGTTGCAGAGGAGCTAGGGGCAAGCAGGCTGCAATGGGAATTTGTACACCTCTGCTTCGAACACTAGGTTACACATTATTATGATATGCAATTGTCCACCCCGATAACTGCGTGGTCAGCGTGACAGATTGCCGTCCTACGGGCCCTGGGTCGATTCCCGGCTAGGTCGGGGATTTTCTCCACTTAGGGACTGGGTTTTGTGTTGTTTTCATCATCATTTCATCCCCATCCGGCGCCCAGGTAGCCCAGTGTGGCGTCGAACGTAATAAGACCTGCACCAAGGCGGCTGGACCTGACCCGCAAGGGGCCTCCCGGCCAATGACGCCATTTACATGGTAGGCAAATTAACCTTTATTGAATGTTGCAGTGCACTTCAAAGTGACGCAGATACATGACTAGTTTTCGACGCAGTTACATCTCTGTAAACAAAGATCGAAAAGTTACACCAATCTTCCACGATGATAGAAATCTACTCTTTGGTCTAGGAGACGTTCGAAAACCGTATGATCGTGGTCTAGGGGTAGCGTCCTTAATTAATAATCATAACGTCCTTGGTCCCGGGTTCGAATCCTGGAAGACCTCGCTGGCTACAATATCATCACCAACATAGACCCTGAAGCAAAATGTGGAACAACAATATTAATAAAAGATAACACCGAATTTTATGATGTACGTAAAACACCAAATGGTCCAGGCATAGCAACGAAAGTGAAAGGCACGCTGTTCACGAACATATACGGCCCCTCAAGAACGGAGAATAAAAGAACTAGAGCCAGATTTTTCAAACAAGACGTCTGTAATCTAATTAACGAAAACTTTGATAACTTAGTGCTCGGAGATGACGTCAACTGTGTCGTAGAGAAGGAAGATCAGATACCAACAAACAATATGTGCGTAGAATTATAGGAAAGAATCAGAAAAACGAAACTAACTCAGAGATGTGTGGGGAACGAAATATCCACACACAACTGAGTTCACCTTTTTCTACAGAAACGGAAAAAGTAGGCTCGACATGATGTGTGTTTCCAAGAACCTAGCGCAAGCCATAGGAGCAGTAGAAATTAAGCCCATAGCATTTTCGGACCATAAATGGCAAATAACGAAAATACTCCTGCCAGAACAGAAGAAAGGTCAACGCAAAAGCCTCTGAAAAATGTCCACCAACGACCTAAAAGACATAACACTGTGGAAAGAAATCACCGACATGTGGACAGAATGTTTCAGAAAAAAATCAAACACACAATCATCCATGGAATGGCGGGTAAAACACGCAAAACCGTCGCTGAGGAAAGCAATCATAAAATACAGTGCAGAAAAATCAATGTGAAGAAATGGACCGCTGACTTCTACACACAGTGCATGAAAGACGTAATAAACGCCCAGACCAACGATCACACAACCCTCTTGACAAAATTAAGGCGCATAAAAACAAAACTAGTTAAAATGCAGAAAGAACAAACTAACGTAATAAAAAGAAGTCGCCAGCCCTTGTGGACAGTGGAAGAAGAACCGGTCACATTTCACCATATACACAGAATAATCCGAAGGACACAAAAAAAAAAAAACAGATCAGACATCTACAGAAAGAAGACGGAACCACCACAGCAGTGCCATCAGAGATCCTGTAGCTTGTACACGAGTACTTCAGCCAACTCTTCAAACGAGAAGAAACGAGCGACGCAGCAGCAGACACCCTACTTCACAAACTGCTGGACGCCGTAACCGACAGAGACAAGGTGGAGCTGGTGGCAAACATGGACAAAGACGACGTACATAAACATTGTCAAATCCAGTGCGGTTGGAAAATTCCACCCGAATTCTACATCCAGTACTGGGACATAATCATCGACACGATCACCGAAGTCATCAACGACGTAATACAGGGACAGAAACTGCCAGAAGACTTCACAACTGGAAACATAAGACTCATCCCGAAGAAAAACGCGCCCCGGTAAGTGGAAGATTACCTCCCCATGACGCTGCTAAACGCAGATTATAAAATACTAGCGCGATGCGTGGCGGACAAACCAAAAACAGTCATGGCAAAAATAATAAGCCCCCACCAGACATGTGCCGTACCGGGGAGAACAAGATTCGAGGCTATAGCCAAGTACAGGGATGTCATCGGCATTACAGCAGTAAATAAATCAGAAGCAGCGATAGTGTCGATAGATTTCCATAAAGCAGGGCTTCACAACATGCGTGCTCGCGGAGCAAGCTGTGAGCAGCAAGGCGCGAGCACGGAGCAGCGCGAGCACGCTACCCCCACTACCGGACCAGAGCGGAGAGTGGGGAGAGTCATGTGAGGCACACAACAGCTGCCGCCAGTCAATGTAAATCCGCGGCCACCTGCAGGGATATCACTCACGAATTATTACTGCGACAAATGAAACAAATAAAGGAGAATGTACACGTGCCAGATAATTTTATTAGCTTAGTGTATGCCTCTACATTCGTATTAATTTGTGAACTGTTACACAATAAAAGGTGTCACTGAAGTGTGGGATTCTCGGTTATCTCGTACTTTTTGCTCTTTACAATTGCGTTTATGTTCGGAGTGATTGTTCTTGTGCATTGCAGGCGCAGCGTGCAATTTAAATTTCGATCAGAAAATGCGTTTCTCAGGCGCGTCTTGTTACATTTCATTGCAGGGAACAGTTGTTCACAAACATACGTGGAACCGAACATTGATATTATTGTAGCCGCCAGTTTGGGAAAACGAGGAAATCTATGCTGAGGGAAGTGTCTGTAGAATTCCAAAATGTTTTTCTTGTTCTGAAATTTGTCTCTGTATTCTCTGTCACACTGCAGGTCAATAATTTCTAGTTGCAGCTCAGGACGAATCTCTTCAATATTCGCTGAATATGGTGAGGAGAACAGATCAAAATCACTGTCTAGTGCTGTCAGATCTTGAAAGCGTTGATCAAATTCTTCCTTAAGGGCAACTAAACTATGTGAATAACGTTCACAGCTTTGGGAACATCTTGCATGGATGGTAATTTAGGAAAATGAGCTAGATTTCCTGTTTCCAGCTGACTCACCCAAAGTGTCAATTGCATTTTAAAAGCTCGTATTCGATCTATGAAATGAGTAATTAGCAGATCTTTACCTTGTAGTGAAATGTTCAAAGCATTCATATGGCTAGTTAAATCTGCTAAGAACGCGAGATCACATTTCCATGAAGGCGCTTTCAATTCAGGAACACACATGTTATTTATTTCCATGAACATATTTATCTCATCTAATAGGCAAAAAAATCGATTTAATAATTCGCCACGACTAAGCCAGCGGACCTCGCTGTAATAAGGCAGGCTACCATATTGGTTTTCTACATCCTCAAGAAAGCTTTTAAATTGTCTGTGTAGCCCATGCTTTCTTATATAATTGGTTGTACGAACAACAACACTCATCACATTTTTAGAGTGATACTCTTTGCACATAAGTTTTCCTGGTGGATCACACAGTGAACGCCCCTTATTTCATTCGGCACGGTTAGTTTTTGCGTTTTCTCCTTCAACACCGCAACGAAACCTGATTTTTTCCCTGTCATCGCTGGTGCATCGTCTGTAGACACTGAAACTAAAGAATTCCACGACAATCCTATATTTTCAACACTTTCTTCAACACTACTTAAAATATCACCTCCAGTTGCAGTGTTCTTCATGGCTACTACATCGAGGAGCTCCTCCCTCACCTGAAGATCTCTATTAACACCTCTAATAAATATGGCAAGCTGTCTGTTCCAGTGATATCAACACTTTCGTCCAGAGCTAGAGAATACGCCATAAAATCTTTACAGATATTTGCAAGCTGGCTCTGGACGTCGTCTGCCATGTCCTGTATGCGACGCATAATGGTCATGTTAGATAATGGCACAATCAGAAACTGTTCAACTTGAGATGGACACAAATGTTCCGCTGCAGTTACCAAACATTCTTTTATTAAATCGCCATCAGTGAAGGGGCGCAGGGATTTTGCTAAAAGCAAAGCAATTTTGTAACTCACTCTGAGAGCTGCCTCAGTTGATTTTTCTTCGTCGTCCAGATCTTCTTCGGATAGCTTCCTTTTAAGTTTAATAACTTCCTGTGCATGATCTGGTCCATCACATTTTCCACTTCCGTAGTCTTTCGCGTGGTACGACATATAATGTCGCTGCAAATTAAATTTCCTAAAAGAATTCAGCGTTTTGTGACATACTAAACATTTTGCAACTCCATCTTTTTCTGTAAACAGATACAATTCCTCCCAATGGGGGTTGAACTGCGAAAGCATGGTTGGGGTTACACAACGGCGACTTGACATGATTCTTAACCAGCGAAGTGACTGTTAGAGCTGATCGTAGTACTTTTAAACGTTACATAGTCGGTGCGAATTCAATAGGCATGCTGCGGCCCTATTCAAACGTGCGCGCGCATTTCCCCTCCTTCCCTACTCCGCGACCTTGCACCTGCTCGCGAGCACATGCCTGAGCAGACGCGAGTACTCGCGCTCAAAACCGGCCAGTTGTTAAGCCCTGCCATAAAGCGTTCGACCGCGCAGACCACGATTTCCTGTTGAAACCCAAGGAAAATTCGGCTTCTGAAAATCCTTCATTAAAGTCGTTAAGAACATCCTAAGCAGTGCCACATCCCAGGCGTCGGTAAACGGCCGAAATACAAAACCCATAAAAATGCAGAGATCAGTAATGCAAGGATGTCCCCTCTTGCTGAATTTGTTCGCCTTTGCACTGGACGCTCTGCTAAGAAAAATAGACGACACCATAGCAGGAATCACGTTGCTTGGCACCACACTAAAGTGCAAAGCGTATGCTGACACCGTTGGTCTCTTCGTGGGAAACAGAGAGGACCTCAGCAAAATAAGCCAAGTCCTTCAAACATTCGCACAAGCAGCAGGAGCCAAAATAAACAAGAATAAAACTACCCTACCACCGACTGGCAGCAAAAAGATACAAGACAGAAGTACCTGGTATAAGGTCGTCGAAGCACACAAGTGCCTAGGACTGAAACTATACTCGTGCCCGATGAAAATGGTGGCGCAAAATTGGAGGGAAGTGTTGCACACGATAGGAGGTCTCGCCAGAACGAATGGCAACAGACCTGTTCCAGAGGGCGATGCTCATTAACGAGCAACTCCTGCCCAGAGTATGGTTTCTCGCACGAGTGCTCTACCCGCCAAAAGAAATAGCAAGATCCATTGAACGAGCAGTGCATTATCTCCTCTGGCGCAGGGAAATTTTCAGAGTGCAGCGCCCCACGAGCACGCTAGGCATCCACGAAGGAGAAATAGGCCTCAGCGACGTCCAGCGAAAATGCGCCACACTGCTGATACACCGCTTGATCTCCATAGCAGAGAAGAACCGAAACAGCCTCGCAGCCACCCTTATAAATACGTATCGGCCAGCCTCGGAAAAAGCACCAGTAAACATATCAACAGTACCCTACAATACCTCAGAGAATACTTTGTCCAAAGAGGTTACGTACGAGACAGAGCAGAAGACCAAAGGAGGACGACCAAGAAGCTCTACGCGGAACTGAGAGGAGAAGCGCAACGGAACAAGACTGAATCAAAGAAATCCAAGCACAGTTGGAGACAAGCGTGGCTCAACCTACACGAAAGCGCACTCAGTACGAATTTCAAATCGACGTGGTACAAGGCAATAAATAACACCGTACCCACTAATGAAAGGTTAGCAGCAAAGAGTAGGCTGAAATTTAAAATATTAATCAGGAAGAATCAGTATGCAAAGAGGTGGGATACGGAAGTACTAAGAAATGGCGAGATACGCTTGAAGTTCGTAAGGCTACAGATAGACCTATATCAAAGACGAATAACTCAGTAGGCAGTACAGTTGAAGAGGAATGTAAGCTCTAAAAAAAGGCCAACACAGAAGTTGGAAAGAAAACATAGGTACAAAGAGGGTAACTGCGATGAAACCATGGGTAACAGAAGAAATACTTAAGTAGATCGATGAAAGGAGGAAGTTCAAACATGTTCCGGGAAACTCAGGAATACAGAAATACAAGTCGCTGAGGAATGAAATAAATAGGAAGTGCAGGCAAGCGGAGACGAAATGGTTACAAGAAAAATGTGAAGAAATCGAAAAAGAAATGATTGTGGGAAGGACTGACTCAGCATAACATTCGGTGACATTAAAAGCAAGGATGGTAACATTAACAGTGCAACAGGAATTCCATTGTTAAATTCAGAGGAGAGAGTGCATAGATGGAAAGAATCCACTGAAAGACTCTATGAGGGGGAAGATTTGTCTGATGTGATAGAAGAAGAAACATGGGTCGATTTAGAAGAGATAGGGGGTCCAGTATTAGAATCAGAGTTTAAAAGAGCTTTGGAGAACTTAAGATCAAAATAAGGCAGAAGGGATAGATAAAATTCCATCAGAATTTCTAAAATCATTAGGGGCAGTGGCAACAAAATAAACTATTTACGTTGGTGTGTAGAATGTATGAATGTGGTGACATACCATCTGACTTTCGGAAAAACATCATCCACATAAATCCGAAGACTGCGAGAGTTGACGAGTGCGAGAATTATCGCACAGTCAGCCTAACGGTTCATGCATCCAAGTAGCTGACAAGAATAGTATACAGAAGAACGGAAAAGAAAATTGAGGATGCGCTACATGACGATCAATTTGGCTTTAGAAAAGGTAAAGGTACGAGAGAGGCAATTCTGATGTTGCGGTTGATAATGGAAGCAAGACTAAAGAAAAATCAAGATATGTTCATAGGATTTGTCGACCTGGAAAAAGCGTTCCACAATATGAAATGGTGAAAGATGTTCGAAATTGTAAGAAAAATAAGGGTAAGCTATAGGGAGAGACGGGTAATATACAATATGTACAAGAGCCAAGAGGGAATAATAAGACTGGACGACCATGAACAAAGTGCTGGATTAAAAATGGTGTAAGACAGGGGTGTATCTTTTGTCCCTACTGTTCAATTTGTATGTTGAAGAAGCAATGATGGAAGAAAAAAAGATTTAGGAGTGGAATAAAAATTCATGGCGAACGGATATCTATGATACGATTCGCTGACGAAATTTCTATCCTGAGTGAAAGTGAAGAAGAATTACATGATCTGCTGAATGGAATGAACAATCTAATGAGTACAGAATATGGACTGAGAGTAAATCGAAGAAAGACAGAAGTAACGAGAAGTCGTAGAAGTCAGAACAACGAGAAACTTAACATCAGGATTAATGGTCTTGAAGTAGACGAAGTTAAGGAATACTGCTACCTGGGCAGCAAAATAACAAATTACGGACGGCGTAAGGAGGACACAAAAAGCAGACGGCAAAAAGATCTTTCCTGGCCAAACGAAGTCTGCTTGTAACAAAGATAGGCCTTAATTTGAGGAAGAAATTTCTGAGAATATACGTCTGGAGTACAGCGTTGTATAGTAGTGAAACATGGACGTGGAAAAACCAGAACAGAAGAGAAATTATAACTGCTCCTCTTAAGATATATTGGGAATGTTCGTTGATGATATTCGTGCTCCGACCAACCAGCGGTAATATTGTCTGATGAGGAACATTACATAAATAAATCGGTCCTGCCACACTGTATTCACGCCGAGTGCGTATCAATGATACCGAGCAGTTCAAATAATTATATGCTCCCCGACGTGTATAAGCACAGCTACCCGTACGTAGTTGCACACCAATGGCTATCCTTGTACTAATTATGGCTACAGTTCATGTACGGCAATAGTTTCTCCCCTAAAGTTTTCAGTTTACGTAAGCCTTATAGTTCGAGTCGATACAATAACTGTCTAACGCGGCAAAGAATATTTATGCATGCTGCGCTCTGTTATTAATCTATGTCGTCGCAGAATTAAATATTTCATAAACACACAATATTAAGTGGGCTGAAAGAAATGTCACAGTAAATCCAGTGTATGCTGGTTTATTCTGCACTATTCACGTCCTATTATTGTATTAAGGAAGTAACTTATCCCTAAACAAGGTGGAATTAGTTACGTTTCCGTCAAAGAGTTTGTAACAAGATCCAGATTTCATTTGCTACTCTAACGAAACTTCAGTACTTTCTCACAATTCAATACGAAGGTTCACTTCCTCTGTCGGTAAATTGGTAACAGTCTATTACTTTGGGGTAAAGTTCAGTCTTCCCTGTATGATAATCAATTTAAGACAAGTTCGGATCTTTTCCTCCCTTGGCTTTACGCAATGATATTTTCAGGGTTGCTGACATACCTATTTCAAGTTGAATGATTCCTAGCAGATCGCAAAATTTTCAAAAATGAACAAAAACAATCTAGTCGTACGAGAGCATACGTTGAGATACGACCTGATCCAGCAAGCGCTAGCAGCACATTAACAATGTATGTCTTTTTCGTCTGTATTACGCAGTGTCCTCAAAGAGTACTCACAAGGAGTATTCTTTGAGTTCACTCTTTCTATTCCGTGATCCATAAGTACACTACTTTGCGATCTACTATTATGTTAATTTGAAACTAATGTATTCTATTTCTTTTCTTTCCCTTTTTAAAACATCAAGTCACTTTATACTGTATTTCTTTTTTATATATACTTACTACTATACAAGTGATGCTATTCCAGTGGGACTTGAAATTTGGATCTTGGATTTTGGGACTTTTATTGAGTTTTGGGTACTATTTTAGATTTTCAATTTTTGCGTACAAAGGAAGCGGCGTTAAAAATTTGAGATGTGTTGTTACAGAAGAATGTTGAAAATGGATTGATAAGATAAGGAACGTGGAGGTTCTGCGCAGAGTTGGAGAGGAAAGGACTATGTGGACAGCACCGACAAGGAGAAGGGACAGGATGATAGGACATCCAGCAAATAATTGAGGCCGTAGGTTGCAAGTGGTACTCCGAGATGAAGAGGTTGGCACAGGAGAGGCATTCATGGCAGGCCGTATCAAACCAGTCAGAAGACTCATGGCTCACACACACACACACACACACACACACACACACACACACAAATAATCGTTATCATTGGAAAATCTCTTTCCCCAAATATGTTCTTTCAGTTTGCCGAATAGATGAAAGTCTCATGGTGCAAGACGTGGACTTGCGGGTCAGCATCACCCATGTCTGAGCGTGTTGGTCAAATTATTGTCACCATATCACTACAGCTGGAAGCTACATTGCGTTTGTTTGGTCCATATGCCACCACAATTTCATGGTGAGTCTGCGTAACACGCACAAGAATAGTAATGTCCTGCGTGTTTCAAATTGGAATTACGTTTCCAGTTACCGCGCCATTTCACTCTCACGCTAAGATGCACCTGTCACGCGTCTGCAGGAAACTTGGAGTATTTACTATGTTCTGACTGTGAGCCACTGTTCTTGCGCAATGATCTTAGCGTGGGACAGCATGTACTGTTTGAAGTCCATATAGTATATTTCCGATAAAGTGTTTTTCTTTGTAGATCACAAAACAAATGGAATGATAAGTGTATAGGTGGAAGCACGAAACGTTACTGTATCTGCTGAGTTTATTTACTTATTTTCCAGAGGTTTACAGCAACGAGTTATATTTTTTGCTATCAAGTAAATGGTGTACAGATCAGTTTCAATCATATTTCTAGAAATTAGAGTTAGGAAGCTAGAGACGGTCAGAGTGTAATGGCTGCATGCAACATGCTGTAGGCTACATAGTTGATTGTGTTCAGATGGATTTTCTGGTGTCAGAATATTCATTCAAGTTAGGTGTTCAAATGAGTCCCCAATTCACTGAATAAACAAATAACTGCATCTTCTAGACGATCTGGGGACGAGAGGAAAAGTTGTATAAGGCAGCGTAACGGTACGTTCTACAACCTACCCAAGACTTGAAAGAGAGCTTAGAGGAAGCTTGCCTGTGACCTTACATCTCGTCCACAGGTAGTCTAAAGGCGCATTGAATTAAGCATTCTCATTTACTAGGCATTAAAGACATCTCTGGTTCCTGTCTGTTAGAATCTTTTTACGATCACTGTTTTTACGTCACGTAATTGAGTAATCCACCATTCCTTGCATATACGGGACAAGCAAATCGGATGACTACATTCGTGTTGCGAATATGGGCATCTCCAAACATTCAAAGCTTTGTAGCTAAACGGTAGTCCACTGCAGTATACGAGGGCTATACGGAAAGTAAGGAACGATAGGTCGCGAAATGGAAACAACAGTGAAAATCAAAACTGTTTTATTTGCAACGGTTAGTTACACCTCCCAGCTACTTCTTTACACAGTCGCCGCTCAGACTGAGACATCTGTCGTAATGTTGTACCAACTTTTCGATTCCCTCGTTATAGAAGACAGCCACCAGTGCTTTTCGACAATTTTCTACTCCGGACTGCAGCTCGTTGTTTGTGTCAAAATATTGTCTTCATAGCCAGTGGTTAATTTGAGGAGAGGTTACCCTCAGGGGTAGCCAATTACGGCTGTATTGTGGATGATCAAACACTTCCCATCGAAAACGCTGCAGGAGCATCTACATTGCCCCTGCAGAGCGCGGCCGAGAATTGTCGTGTGGAACGAACCGCATGACAGCTACGTTATGTGGATTGCATAGCTTCAAGCGAAATCTTTCGCCAGGCCCTCATACTTGGTGGGAGACGCTTCACGTTCTCACTGCGAGCTCAGAACTGAAAAGAGCGACATGATGCGATCGACGGGTGTTCTGGATACAGTGGCCAATGCGTCTGTGCATAGTTTCGTCAGATTTTCACTGTATTTTCCACTCCGCAACCGATCGTTCCTTACTTTCCGAATAACCCTCGTACATTTGTTTTGCGCTCCGAAAGGCGTATTTTTCTGCTGGTTCCCTTCTCCTCCCTACTACAGGAAGTCATATCACTCATATGAGAAGAACTTCATGCGTCAGTAAATTTTTGGTGGTTTATTTATGTGAAACTGAAGTAACGCGAAATTCAATTTACATCTCGGACCCGATGTTACGTGCACAACATGGAGTTCCCAACATACTTCTCCGTGGTACGTCAGTTTTTAAACTACTTGATTTTAGGTATGTATTTTACGTGGAGGAGTAGGGTAGCTTTGAAAATCTGTGTCCGGAAACGGATAAAGATATCAAGAAACTTTTCAAGGCTGTTTGAGACGGGACCTTAGGAATATCTGGTAAAAATTACAGTCATTTGTTGTGCATAGCCGTCTTGATTTACGCGGCTCGGCTTTGGTACCCAAAAACCATATTTTTGGGTGTTTCTCGATACCGGATAAATCATATTTTGGGGTGTTTCTCAACATCGGATAAAGGTTTTTGAAAACGGGAAGATATCGCTTCTAGATAAATGTATGGAGAATATACTATTAAAACTTGAGCAACTTTCTGCGGTTAATTACTTAGATTTCCGCTGCTGAATGCAGAAAGTGGTAAAATATGTTTTTTCCGGGTTTTCTCAGGAACCGCCCATGATCTAAATCGTACCTTCATAAGCCCATTAAGGTGCACCGCACCTCGCCGTGGACTGCCGCTGAAAACTATAATTGAGAGGGGAATTGATGGAGTAGGAGAACAGTGTGACTTTCGGGCAGGAAGGTCTTGTATCGACAATACATGCAGCAATAGAGAGGTGACTGACAAGAGACTGGCACATGGATACACACATGGTTTTTATAGATGTACAGAAGGCATATGACAGTGTACCAATTTCTGGTACGTGAGGAGCAATGAAAAAGAAGAATATTCACAAATGCTGTGTATAAGACGTTAGAAAGCTTTATTCAGATAATAATTGTCATGTTAAATCACAGAAACTTAAGATTACCAAATGACTGGGACAAGGATGCTGTAACGCTTCGTAAAATATGTTTGAAAGAAGCACTAAAAAATTGGAAAAGGAAGTGCAAAAACATGAGATTTAGAGTAGGTAATGACATCTTGTTCTGTCTAAATTTCGTCGATGATCAGGTTATCTTCGCCGAGAAAGAAGAGGATATGTCTTATATGTTAAGGAAGCTTAAAGAAGAGTATGAGCAGAGGGGCATGAAAATCAACTTTACAAACTTTACTTGGATGTTCGAGGTGTAGGAAAGGATCTTGTTATGGATGATGGATCTATAGTAAAATGTAGCTGTTCATATAAATGTTTAGGGACAATCATTTCGAATAAAACAACAAGGAAGCAGAGCACAGAATTGCAAAGAGAAAGGTGGCAATGAAGCAGTTACAAACCATTATTTGGAATAAAACGTCACAAAATTTGCAAAGTAGGATACACGAAACTATAAAAAAATGGTTCAAATAGCTCTAAGCACTATGCGATTTAACATCTGAGGCCATCAGTCCCCTAGACTTTGAACTCCTTAAACCTAACTAACCTAAGAACGTCACACACAGCCATGTCCGACGCAGGATTCGAACCTGCGACCGTAGCAGCATCGGGGTTCCTGATTGAAGCGCCTAGAACCGCTCGGCCACATCGGCCGTCTAACGAAACTATAGTTGAGAGCATTGATCTGTATGGTGCTGAACTGCGAGAAGTCTCCAGGGTCAATGAGAAGAAATTAAAGGCACCACTAAATGGAGTTTTGGAGACGAAGGTGTGAAGTAACAAGAATAGACAAAATAAGAAATAAAGAGCTACGAGGACAGATGGGAGTTACAAAAGATATTGTACACACAACTGAAAATAAACGGATAAGATGATATGAACATCTTAGAAGAATGCTATAGGGAAGGTGGCGCTCTAAAATGTCACTGGAGACCTTCACAATACAGAAAAAGAGGAAGATTCCGCCTACATTGGAACAGTGGAGTGAGGCCTGGGATGTAGTACAGAGCCATGGAACAAGAGGGCTAGCAGGATAGAAGGAGATGAAAATTTTGATGCGAGAGATTCAGCATGGTGTAGAAAACTCACAGACCACACCTAGTACGAAAAGAACCAACCGATTTGCTCCATTTGCCTAAGCTGGAAGAAGTGTGTAATATTCAGATTTTGACCGTGCACTGTGAGATAGTTACAGTAAGACGATCGTTACGTTGCATATAGAAATGGTCCATAGTCCAGGGCCTATTCAAATTACTTGATTCTACCTTCCCATCGCCAATGGAATCCGAGGTATGAGCACCGCAAAATACCGTTTTTATACGCGGCCATTTGGAACATTTCTGTAAGAGTGCTGTCGTATGAGTGCTGATCATGCAGTCTGGAGCACATGAATAGGGTATAACACAGTGTCAGTAGCGCTATAGTCCGATCCACCAACGATGGCGGTTCGCGCATGTCGAGACGAGGACGGGTTTGCATTGTTGCAGTTCCAAGAGACAGTTGCAGTACAAACGTATGCCTACACGTGCTCTGCTCTGTAAGCGTTCAACCTATAAATTATGTCTTTCGCTAGCGCTCACCACTAAATCTGCTAGGACAACTTGCAACAAATATATTAAAAAATCGCTAAATACCTCGCTACGATCACGTATAATACTGGCACTATGGGAGAAGGCGTGACGTAGATGCGCAGTTCGAGCCTAAACCGACCATCGTTCGTGACTCGACGATCCGCAACAGCGCAGAGAACTTGTTGAGTGGCTGAGCCTCGTGGCGTCGGCGGATCCCGCGGCTGCAGCGCGCCGCTGCTTTGCACGGTTGCCGGCTGCCTCCCTCTCATCTCTGAGGGATGTGCAGACAACAGCAGCTCCTCCCCTCGCAAGGAAGCAGAGAGCGAACTGGAGGTGAGGTGCAGACGGAGCCGAACGCGTCCATAATTCAGCAGGCGGGCGGTTAAACATTAAAGCGCGCTTTTCACGGGGCGGGATGAGCCTCGGGACAGTACACGCTGCGGGGCCACTGGGGGACAACAAAGACGCGGCCGCTGCCCGGGGAAACCCCTTCCGGTGTGCAGACTGAGTGGTTACGGAACTCATATCCTGGAAATATCGCAGGCACGCGTTCCGAGAGAATCGTTCGGGGAGATGAATACAAGATCAACTCGTGAAAAGTGCCGCGTAGTATAATGAAACTTGCAACACAAGAGTGAATAGCAATACAAAATGTCAAAAACAGACCTCTGTTCTCTTTCGGTTTGTAACTTCAGATTCACTTTACCACACTGATGGCCTATAAAATTGCCGAACCATGGAGGACAACAACTAACGAAGTTTTACACTTCCTAGTCGAAAGGACCAGGACAGCCCCTTGAAATGCAGAACTGGCCAGTAAGTGTCGAGACTATTGAGCTATTCATTATCGTAGTGTCTATAGCTTCAGAGAACTTCAGGTCTATCCAATCATTCTTTAGTACTTCCGTACACTTCTTTCCGTATTGGAGTGGACATCTCTAGAAAGAGCAAGTCGTTTAAAATCTGGGCGTAACGTTGCAAAGCGATACGAGGTGAAACGAGCATGTGAAAAGCGTGGTAGGGAAGGCGAATCGTCGACATCGGTTTATTGGGAGAATTTTTAGGAAAGAGTGGTTCACCTGTAAAGGAAACCGCATATAGGACATTGGTGCGACCTATTGTTGAATACTGCTCGTGTGTTTGAGTTCCGTACCAGGTCGGATTGAAGGAAGACACCGAAGCAATTCGGAGGCGGACGGCAAGATGTGTTACCGATACGTTCGAACAGCACGTAGGTGTTACGGAGATGCTTCGGGAGCTCAAATGTGAACCCCTGGAGAGAAGGGGCCTTTCTTTTCGAGAAACGCTATTGGTAAAATATAGACAACCGGCATTTGAAGCTGACTGCCGAACGATGCCACTGCTACCAACATACATCGCGCGGAAGGACCACGAAGATAAGATGCGAATAATTAGAGCTCATAGAGAGGCATACAGACAGTCGTTTTTCCCTCGCTCTATTTGTGAGTGTAACAAGAGGGGAAATCACAAGTAGTGGTACAGGATACCGTTCGCCACGCACCGTACGGTGGCTTGCGGGGTATCTACGCAGATGTAGATGTAGACGCACTCTTAAACTTCAACCTATTTGGAAAAGGTCCACAGATACAGGAACGTTCCAGTTGGATTGCATCCTGGTCAGACAGTTTTTGAAGTCAGATATTGAATTTTAAGGCGATCCAGGAACAGGCATAGATTCAGATCGCAATTTAATAATGACGAAGAGTACATTGAAGTTTTAGAGAACCACATGGAAGAATCAGCGTGGAAGAAAGTGGGATACTGAAGAACTGAGGAAAGATGAGACGCGTTTGAAGTTCGCTAATCACTTCGATACTGCGATAAGGACTACCACAGCAAGTAGTTCAGCTGAAGAGAGTGGACATCCTCAGAAGGAGCAATCACAGATGCTAGAAAGACGAACGTAAGTACTAGGAAGGTAACTCTGAATAAATCTTTTTTTTTGTTTTGAGTGATCAGTCTTCTGACTAGTGTGGCTAATTCCTCTCCTCTGCCAAAATATTCATCTCAGAGTAGCACTTGCAACCTACGTCTTCAATTATTTGTTGGACGTATTCCAATCTCTGTCTTCCTCTGCAGATTTTGGCCTCTGCAGCTCCCTCTAGTACCATTCCCTGATACCTTAACTGATTTCCTATCATCCTGTCTCTTCTTGTTGTCAGTGTTTTCCACACATTCCATTCCACTCCGATTCTCCGCAGAATCTCCTTATTCCTTACTTTATCAGTCCATCTAATTTTCAACATTCGTCTGTAGCACCACATCTCAATTGCTTCGAGTCTCTTCTGTCCCTGTTTTCCCACAGTCCATGTTTCACAACCATACAATGCTGTGTTCCAAACGTACATTCTCAGAAATTTCTTATTCATAAGGCCTATGTTCGATACTAGTAGACTTCTCTCGGCCAGGAATGCCCCTTTTCCCAGCGCTAGCCTTCATTGCTTCCTCTTTCAATGGTTATTTTGCTGCATAAGTAGTAGGATTCCTCAACCTCATCTACTTCCTGCCCATCGAGTCTGATGTTAAGTTTCTTGGCGTTCTCATTTCTGCTACTTCTCATTACTTTCGTCTTTCTTCGATCTGCTCTCAATCCATATTCTGTACTCGTTAGACTGTTCACCCCATTCGGCAGATCACGTAATTCTTTTTCACTTTCATTCAGGATAGCAATGTCATCGGCGAATCGTATCATTGATATCCTTTCACCTTGAATTTTAATTCCACTCTTGAATCTTTCTTTTATTTCCATCACTGCTTCTTCGAACTACAGATTCAACAGTAGGAGCGAAAGGCTACATCCCTGTCTTACACTCTTTTTTAATCAGGGTACTTCGTTCTTGGTCGTAGACTCTCATTATTCCCTATTGGCTCCTGTATATGTTGTAGATTACTCGTTTCTCCCGATAGCTTACCACCTTTTATCTCAGGGTTTCGAACATCTTGCACCATTTGACACCGTTGCACGCTTTTTGCAGGTCGACAAACATCACGAAAGTGTCTTGATGTTTCTTCAGTCTAGCTTCCATTACCAACTGCAACGACGGAATTGCCTCTCTTCTGCCTGTCCCTTTCCTAAAGCCAAACTGATCGTCATCCAACACATCCTCAATTTTCTTTTCCATTCTTCTGTATTTTATTGTTGCCAGCAGCTGTTAAGCTGATTGTGCGATGATTCTCGCACTCGTCAGCTCTTGCAGTCTCTGCATTTGCGTGGATGATATTTTTCGGAAAGTCAAATGGTATGTCCCCACACTCATACATTCTTCACACCAACTTGAAAAGTCGTTTTGTTGCCACTTCTCCCAATGATTTTACAATTTGTGATGGAATGTTATCTGTCCTTTCTGCCTTATTTGATCCTAAGTCCGGCAAAGCTCACTTAAATGCTGATTCTAATACTGGATCCCATATCTGTTCTAAATTGGCTCCTGTTTCTTCCTCTATCGTATCACAAAAATCTTCCCCCTGATAGGGGCCTTCAGTGTATTCTTTCCACCTATCCGCTCTCTCCTCTGCATTTAACAATGGAATTCCCGTTGATCTCTTAATGTTACCACCTTTACTTTTAATTTCACTCTTAATGTTACCACCTTTGCTTTTAATTTCACTGAAGATTGTTTTGACTGTCGTATATGCTGGGTCATTCCTTCCGACAACCATTTCTTTTTCGATTTCTGCACATTTCCATGCAGCTGTTGTTGTATCATGCCTACTTGTCAAATATGGGGCGCCTAGGAAACATGCTTCCTCGGATCGCTGAACATTTCAAGCAAATCGTATTCATGAATTTTATTACAAAAGGACATGATTACAATACTTAACTTTGTGTTAAACAGATGTGTCGCAAGCAAAGGGCGACAGACAAAATAATAAATCTCTTCAGTATAGACAATGCAACATAGTAGAAGCGAAATGACTAGTCTTGATGCCATTCTTGAACTCGCTGCTGTAGAGCTCATACAACTGGGCCGCCGCCCGTCGTCGCGGCGCTTATGTTCTCTTCGCGTAGAGGGCGCTGCCATCGTGTTGTCGTCCTGGAGAGGAGTCAGTCAGGGTGCAATTGGCTGACGTCTTCTTCACAGCCGTCTCTGCTCTCTTGTTTCGGACAGGCGTTGCGGCGCTTGACTTTACACAGCAACAGCCATGTCATCTTAGCTTACCTGCACTTCCTATTTATTTCATTCCTCATCAATAGGTTAGACACTGGACTCGCATTCGGGAGGACGTCGGTTCAATCTCGCGTCCGGCCATTCTGATTTAGGTTTTCTGCGATTTCCCTAAATCGCTCCAGGCAAATGCCAGGATGGTTCCTTTGAAAGGGCACGGCAGACCTACTTCCCTGTCCTTCCCTAATCCAATGAGACCGATGACCTCACTGTCTGGTGTCCTTCCCCAAACAACCCAACCCTCCACATCGATATGTATTTCTGTATTCCTTTATTTTTGTTAATTGGAAATGATAAATAAGTCACTATTATGATAGAAAATAATTACAATAATGATAATCTGTACGGGAATGCTTAATGGTTCAAATGGCTCTGAGAAGTATGGGACTTAACTTCCGAGGTCATCAGTCCCCTAGAACTTAGAACTACTCAAACCTAACTAACCTAAGGACATCACACACATCCATGCCCGAGGTAGGATTCGAACCTGCGACCGTAGCGGTCGCGCGGTTCCAGACTGGAGCGCCTAGAACCGATCGGCTACACCGGCCGGCGGAATGCTTAATACGTAGCGTTTTTTTACGCCTTGCATATAGATTGAATGAAATTGTTACACGACAGAGAAGCCAACATAAAACAAAATTCAGCAGGATTTCAAATTGCCGCGACTGTTCTTCTAAATATCATGATTTGTATGAACCATATTTCAATACCTTGGCAATGAGCGTTGATTATGTACTTCCGTCTACAGCTTGATTGAGTTGTTTCTCAAGTGGAGATTGACACGGTAATCGTTCAACAGAACTAGTTCTGAAAACCTTCGCACAAAGTTCTTCAAAGTTCAAAAGCTGTATATGTCCAACGGCTTTACCTGTGCCATCGAGCCCTTTGGGATCACAAGATGAAGAAATTCCTTGCCCTCAGGTACCATGCTCTAAACGATTCTTTCACACTGACCACCGCAAGAATCTAACAATAACACGGATTTGTGTGCCTCATTTGGAAAGAAAACTTCTTTCAAATATATTTTACCCTGCTCAGATGTTCCTTTACCAGATTTCGATGCTGTCACAAGGACCCTTGGAGCTTCAAAAGAGATTCCCGAATTTTCCAAACTCACCACTACTTTTTTTAAAACTATGAGAAGGCAGGTGGTCGGTGCGAAAATGAATTGTTGTTCTGAGCGTCGTACCCGAGAACAAGAACCAACTGATGATCTCAAAGGGGTCGATGCTATAGGTACAGCCATGGACCGTGTACAGCTTTCGATGTTGAAAGAACTTTCTGAGAAGATTTTCAGATTTAATTCTGTTGAATAATTATGATGTCAATCTCCACTTGAGTAACAATACAATCAGGCTGCAGACATCAGCACATAATCTATTCTCTTCGCCAAGTCTTACCAGGGCGCTGGAATATGCCAGATACAGTTCAGGATATTTAGAGATTACCCGTGACAATCTGGAATCCTGCTGAATTTCGTTTTATATTGGCGTCTCGTCATGTATAGTATGTGAAAAAAAAGGGTTCAAATGGCTCTGAGCACTATGGGACTTAACATCTGAGGTCATCAGTCCCCTAGAACTTAGAACTACTTAAACCTAAGTAACCTAAGTACGTCACACACAACCATGCCCGAGGCAGGATTCGAACCTGCGACCGTAGCGGTCGCGCGGTTCCAGACTCAAGCGCCTAGAACCGCGCTGCCGGCCGGCAGAGTATGTGAAGAAATTTCGTTCATTTTATGTGCAAGGTGTAAAACAACGCCATGTTTGAAACATTTCGTAACAAATTATTGTGATAATTATTTTCTATTGTAATACTGAGTTACTTATTATTTTCAATTATCAAACTACACGTATGTGAAACAGTAAACTAAAAAACAAGAACAAAAGAATATATAGTAAGATAAACGATTAGAATGGAAGTAAATGATTATTTTAATAAGGTGTATTGAAAACACTCCGAGAGCACACTGTGTACAATTTGATTTTCAGAAATGGTTTTTCAGAAACCAGCTTTATTACACAGGGGTGTATGTGGAAAGCTTCTCTAATTTACATTGCAACAAAAGTTTTCAGTTTTCAAAATTAATTAATTGTGGTGGGGTGTTCTGAAAATTTTCAAATTATTGCAAAACTTGATTACAAAATTTTCAAGAACATTAATTACATATCAACTTTTATATGAGAAACAATCGTTTCGAAGTTATTTCCTCAAAACCTAACAAACAAAACTACTTTTCGGGATTTGTTTTACCCTTTAAAAATTTCATCAAGGTCGTTGGTTGACACTAGGGAATGTTCTCTTGTAAATGGACGATGCCTGTTGGTATAGTCTAAAGGTTTTGCGTCCACACTTTAAGACCTGACCTGCCGCCGAGATGAAAATAAGCGTTACCGATTTTATCCTGCCACAAGTAGCTGCAGGTACTAAAATAAACTAAAAACATACTACTCCTTATGTCTGTAATTATTAGTCTACAAATGTAGCAAACAATGATGAAATGGTGTTCAAGAGTGCATAGCAACAGACAAAAATATCTGCTCTTATACTCTAACACCCAGTATTTTTTGTGGTATTACAACTCCACGTCTGGAAACACTGAATAATGATGTATAGATGAATTAACAATTAAATGTTTATAATACGCATCTCTGCTCTGTATGCTGCACAGACATCGAACAGGCGATCTGAGGCTGTTGGTACTGCTGCACTATTCACAGCTGGGCGGTCAGTTTGCGTGGTCTGCGGTTACTTGTGTTGACGGGGCGCCACCTGCGGGGAACACGCAAACACCAATCAGTCAGGGTCAACAGCCCGCGCTCCCTGTGGTTGCATCTGGCGCAACCACCATCATCATTAACACTTAGTTCACTTGCGGCAAATGCAGAACAATATTGTGGTTGAAGCTAAAAGACGTTAATAATCGCAGTCTGCGTAACTACGTCCCAAGCAAAGTAATAAAAGACGACAAACGCACACTGTGCCACTCGGAAAATGTTACTCGTTACAAAAGAGACTGCAGGGAAACCAATGAAGAAAAATCTGCAATTATAAATAAATTAGCCTCTGGCTGCGGTGATGGTTTTTAATTTCTCTATTCTATAATCGATTTCGGGACTGCCAGCCACATTCAGATGCACCTTGTGTATGTCGTTCTTTCCTAAGAAACGTCAGGCGCATTTTCTCTGGTGGTTCAGTAGATATGCAATTTCGTTTTTGCGTTGTGTAGTTGAAGTCATTCCAAACAAATAGTGCTCGTCAAGCCTTTCATGAGACACCCATTGTCGACGGAAAGCGTCTGTTTATTTCCTGTTACAAACAAAATTATTTTTCCAGAAAGAAATTTTCACTTGCAGCGGAGTGTGCGCTGATTTTGAAACATCCTGGCAGATTAAAACTGTGTGCCTGACCGAGACTCGAACTCGGAACTCGGGTCCGCAGCTCGTGGTCGTGCGGTAGCGTTCTCGCTTCCCACGCCCGGGTTCCCGGATTCGATTCCCGGCGGGGTCAGGGATTTTCTCTGCCTCCTGATGACTGGGTGTTGTGTGCTGTCCTTAGGTTAGCTAGGTTTAAGTAGTTCTAAGTTCTAGGGGACTGATGACCATATATGTTAAGTCCCATAATGCTCAGAGCCATTTGAACCATTTTCGGAATTCGGGAGACGAGTTACTGTCGGAAGTAAAATTTTGAGGACGAGTCGTGAGTCGTGCTTGGGTAGCTCAGTTGGTAGAGCACGTGCCCGCGAAAGGCAAAGGTCCCGAGATTGAGCCTCGTTCCGGCACACAGTTTTAATCCACCAGGAAGTTTCAAAATTGTTTTTTAAGCGAAATTTTACGTGCCCGTTCGATAGTCTAGTCCGATATTAGTATTGTCGATATGTATTAACTGGAGCAACAAAACGCGAAGAATCATCAGAATTGCGACAGCGACAGCACTGGCCTGGGCCGCTCTGACTGCTACCGCCAAGCATCCGAGCTGCTCAATTGCTGCTGGATTACTGTTTATTCTTCGTGCTTTATTGTCCCTGTTAATACACGTAGATAAAATTATTTGTGGAATAGATTAAACTGGTGGCGCTGTGTCGAATGGACAAGTAAAATTCCGATTTAAAAAATAATTTTGTTTGTAATGAGAAATGATCCGACACTTTGTGTTGTCGCTGGGCTTCGCATGAAAAACGTAATGACCAGTAATTGCTTTGCAATGCAAATAAAGAAATTGCAAATATCTGCCGAAATACAAGAGAAAATGTGACTGACGACCCTGAGAGACACCCGATATATGCAGGGTGGTCCATTGATAGTGACCAGGCCAAATATCTCACGAAATAAGCATCAAACGAAAACACTACAAAGAACGAAACTCGTCTAGCTTGAAGGGGGAAACCAGATGGCGCTGTGGTTGGCCCGCTAGATGGCGCTGCCATAGGTCAAACGAATATCAACTGCGTTTTTTAAAATAGGAACCCCCATTTTTTATTACATATTCGTGTAGTACGTAAAGAAATATGAATGTTTTAGTTGGAAAACTTTTTCGCTTTGTGATAGATGGTGCTGTAATAGTCACAAACCTATAAGTACGTGGTATCACGTAACATTTTGCCAGTGCAGACGGTATTTGCTTCGTAATACATTACCCGTGTTAAAATGGACCGTTTACCAATTGCGGAAAAGGTCGACATCGTGTTAATGTATAGCTATTGTGATCAAAATGCCCAACGGGCGTGTGCTAAGTTTGCCGCTCGGTATCCTGGACGACACCATCCAAGTGTCTGGACCGGTCGCCGGATAGTTTCGTTATTTAAGGAAACATGAAGTGTTCAGCCACATGTGAAACGTCAACCACGACCTGCAACAAATGATGATGCCGAAGTAGGTGTTTTAGCTGCTGTCGCGGCTAATCCGCACATCAGTAGCGGACAAATTGCGCGAGAATCGGGATTCTCAAAAACGTCGGTGTTGAGAATGCTACATCAACACCGATTACACTCGTACCATATTTCTAGGCACCAGGAATTGCATGGCGACGACTTCGAACGTCATGTACAGTTCTGCCACTGGGCACAAGAGAAATTACGGGACGATGATAGATTTTTTGCAACCGTTCTATTTAGCGACGAAGCGTCATTCACCAACAGCGGTAACGTAAACCGGCATAATATGCACTATTGAGCAACGGAAAATCCACGATGGCTGCGACAAGTGGAACATCAGCGACTTTGGCGGGTTAATGTATGGTGCAGCATTATGGGAGGAAGGATAATTGGCCCCCATTTTATCGATGGCAATCTAAATGGTGCAATGTGTGTTGATTTCCTACGTAATGTTCTACCGATGTTACTACAAGATGTTTCACTGCATGAGAGAATAGCGATGTACTTCCAACATGATGGATGTCCGGCACATAGCTCGCATGTGGTTGAAGCGGTATTGAATAGCATATTTCACGACAGGTAGGTTGATCGTCTAAGCACCATACCATGGCCCGCACGTTCGCCGGATCTGAAGTCCCCGGATTTCTTTCTGTGGGGAGAGTTGAAGGATATTTGCTATCGCGATCCACCAACAACGCCTGACAACATGTCTTGTTCCAGCATTCTAGTCTTTGTTGTGCCCCTCATCGACGGTCGTCAGCCAAGTTGCAGATCTTTGCTTTGCCCTATTCAAGTTGCAGCGATGACGGGAGGTACCGTCACAACGCCACTGACGTCTCAGTAGGAAATGACTATAACACTAAACGCTGTTACAAAAGCAGTAATCGTGGACTTAGATGATGCTCTACTCGTACAGCACAGAGGACGTGTCGCGCAGCTGCCCCTCAATCACCCTCTCTCCTTGAAACAATAAATCTTCGCAATGGTTTCTCGCATCTTGCACCGACAAGAAAAAAGGTACATCAGTGCAATATCAGTTTGAAGAAAGCAAGAACATGTAATAAATATTGACTAGTAGCAAGTGCCACAAAATTTCCAACTATCTTGTAAAATGGTTCAAATGGCTCTGAGCACTATGCGACTTAACTTCTGAGGTCATCAGTCGCCTAGAACTTAGAACTAATTAAACCTAACTAACCTAAGGACATCACACACATCCATGCCCGAGGCAGGATTCGAACCTGCGACCGTAGCGGTCGCGCGGTTCCAGACTGTAGTGCCTAGAACCGCTCGGCCACCCCGGCCGGCAACTATCTTGTAATTCACTACGAAACAAACATGAGGTTTCCTTCCCACTTCAGTTCGCTGGCACAAACCTTGATACTCCCTTGGTACTACGTACGCTCAGGATTGCGTAAGTAGTTTTCGTGAAGCACAGCATTATGTCGCGATAGAGATGAACCGTGGACCTTGCTGTCGATGAGGTGGCTTGTATGCCTCAGCGATACACGTAGCTCCATCGTAGGTGCAACCACAACTGAGGTGTACCTGTTGAGAGGCCAGACAAACGTGTGGTCCCTGAAGAGGGGCTGCAACCTTTTCAGTAGTTTCAGGGGAAACAGTCTGGATGACTGACTGACTTGGCCTTGTATCACCAACCGAAACAACTTTGCTGTGATGGTACTGCGAACGGCTGAAAGGAAGGGGAAACAACAGTCGTTATTGTTCTGGAGGGCATGTAGCTCTACTGTACGCTTAAATGATGATGGCGATCTCTTGGGTAAAATATTCCTGACGTAAAATAGTCCACTATTAGGACCATTGGGAGGGGACTACTGAGGAGGATGTCGTCATGAGGAGAAAAAAAACTGGCGTTCTACGGATCGAAGCATCAAATGGTGGATCCCTTAATCGGGCAGGTTAGTTAGAGTATTAAAAAAGGAAAACGGATAGCTTGAAATTAAATGTAGTGGGAATTGGCGAAGTTCGGCGGCAAGAGGAACAGGACTTTTGGTCGGGTGAATGCGGAGTTCAGAGTCACATAGGCGCAACGCAAGAGTGGGTTTAATAATGAATTAAAAACAGGCGTGCGGGTAAGCTTCTATGAACAGCGTAGTGAACACGTCATCGTTGCCAAGACATTCACGAAGCCCACACCTAACACAGCAGTACAAGTTCTTATACCAGCTACCTCCGCAGAAACTGAAGAAATGTATGATAAAAGAAATTATTCAGATAGTTAAGGGAGACGTAAACTTAATTGTCATGGGAGACTGGAATTCTTTAGCAGAAAAATGAATAGAAGAGAAAACAATAGGTGAATATGGATTTGGGGGGGGGGGGGGGGGGAGAGCCCGCATCTCGTGGTCGTGCGGTAGCGTTATCGCTTCCCACGCCCGGGTTCCCGGGTTCGATTCCCGGCGGGGTCAGGGATTTTCTCTGCCTCGTGATGGCTGGGTGTTGTGTGTGATGTCCTTAGGTTAGTTAGGTTTAAGTAGTTCTAAGTTCTAGGGGACAGATGACCATAGATGTTAAGTCCCATAGTGCTCAGAGCCATTTGAACCATTTTTTTTGGGGGGGGGGGGAGAGGGGGGAAGGAATGAAAGAGGACGCCGCTTGCTAGAAATTTGCCCAGTGCGTGATTTAATTATCGCTAATACTTTAAGAATCATGAAAGAAGTCTGTATACGTTTCAGATTAATTATATAATGGAACAATATTTTAAATTGTAAGACATTTCCAGGGGCAGATGTGGACACTAATCAAAATTTATTGTTTATGAGCTGTAGTTTAAAACTGAAGAAACTGAAAGGAAGTAGGAAATTAAGGAGATGGGACCGCTGTAAGCTGAAGTAACCACAGGCTGTTGAGAGTTTTAGAAGGAGCATTAGGCAACAGTTGACTAGAACAGGGATGAGGAACACAGTAGGAAACGAATGGGTAGGTTTACAAGTTGAAACTGTGAAGGCAGCAGTGGATAAAATAGGTAAACAGACAGGGTCTAGTAGAAACCATTCAATAGCACAAGACATATTGAATTTAACTGATGAAAGGAGAAAATATGAAAATGCAGCAAATGAAGCACACGAAAGGTAATACAAACTCCTGAAAAATGAAGCTCACAGGAAGTGCTAAATGGACAAGAAGGAATGGCTGGAGGACAAATGTAAGGATTTACAGTCATATTTCTCTAGGAGTAAGTTAGAAACCGCGTACAGGAAAATTACAGATACTTTTCGAGAAAGGAAAATTGGCCGTAGGAATTAAAGAGCTCAGATGGAAAACCAGTACTAAGCAAGGAAGGTAAACCTGAAATTTAGAAGGAATAAATAGAGTAGGTTTACAAGGAAGATGAAGGCAGTAGTATAGAAATGGAAGAGGACACAGATGAAAGTGAGATGGGAGATATGGTACTGCGAGAAGAATTTGACGGAGCACTGAGCGACCTAAGTGGAAACAAGACCCCTGGAGTAGATGACATGCTGTCAGAACTACCGGTAGCCGTGACAAAGCTCTTCCACCTGGTGCTCAAGCTGTATGAGACAGCGAAATACCCCCAGACTTCATGAATAATGTATTAATTCCAATTCCAAAGGAAGCAGTTGTTGACAGATGTGAAAATTACGGAGCTATCAGTATAATAAGTGATAGTTACAAAAGAATAACACGAATTTTTTTAAGGAGAAATGTAGGAACACCCGAAGTAATACTGACCATACGTCTTACCTTAGAAGCTAGGATAAGGAAATACACCTACGTTTATAGTATTTGGAGGCTCAGATAAAGCTATTAATAAAGTTGACTGGATTACTCTCTCTGTAATTCTTATCGTTGCACGGATAATATACAGAGAGCGATAGGCTGTATGAAAATCTGTACATTTAGCAAGCACAACTTAAAGTTTAGTGTGAAGAAATAAAAAACTTGCGTTTTGCGATGATATCGTAATTCTGTCAGAGACAGCAAGAAATCTGGAAGAGCAGTTTAACGGAATAGACAGTGTCTTGAAAGGATGTAAGATAAATGTCAATAAAAGCAAGACAAGGATGAATGAATGTAGTTGAATTACACTGAAGAAGCTGGTATAAGCATGCTTATTCAAATACAGAGTTACATTATGTAAACAGGCAGAATACGGCGCTGCGGTCGGCAACGCCTATAGAAGACAACAAGTGTCTGGCGCAGTTGTTAGACAGGTTACTGCTTCCTCAATGGTAGGTCCTCAAGATTTGAGTTTGAACGTGGTGCAACAGTCGACGCACGAGCGATGGGACACAGCATCTCCGAGATAGCGATGAAGTGGGGATTTTCCTGTACGACCATTTCACGAGTTTACCGCGAATATCAGGAATGCGGTAAAATATCAAATCTCCGACGCCGCTACGGATGGAAAAGATCCTGTAAGAACGGGACCATTGACGACTGAAGAGAATCGTTCAACGTGACAGAAGTGCAACCCTTCCGCAAATTGCTGCAGATTTCAGTGCTGTGCCACCAACAAGTGTCAGCGTACGAACCATTCGACGAAACATCATCGATATGGGCTTTAGGAGCCGAAGGCCCACTCGTGTACCCTTGATGACTACGTGACACAAAGCTTTACGCCTCGCCTGGGCCCGGGAACACCGATATTGGATTGTTGATGACTGGAAACGTGTTGCCTGGTCGGACGGACGAGTCTCGTTTTAAATTGCATCGAGTGAATGGACGTCTACTGGTATTGTGGGGCGGCAGGTGGAATTTATTGTTGTTATTCAATAAAAATGTTTTGTTCGTAGAAAAGATGCATTCCTTGCCGTTTTAACCATATGTGGGGCGGCGAGTGGAATTAATTGTTATATAAATGTTCCTATTATTTATGCTGTCTTTTGCCGTTCTCAACACTGGCTCTCTAACTACAATATTGGCAACCAGAAAGTGATTAGCAAAACGTGAAGCCTGAAATTAGAATTCCTAGTGCCCACTTCATCTGAGAAATACACTTAGAGCTACAGCTTAAAGCTCTGAGGAATTAGGAAATTGTCTGTGATTCATAATCAAAAACGATCGTGAAAAAAAAAATCGTTCTCTATTTTCTGAGTCACAGATGAAAAAAAAAAAAAAAAAAAAAAAAGAATCCACACAATCTGACTAACAGAGCAGTTCAGAGTCTAATGCGCTGATGCAACTATAACTGTCCAAATTAAATGCTCATCAAACGCCACGCTAAATAATGGTAGAATGTCTGTCCCGCGGCGGCACGTGAAAATACGACATACGCAAACTGAAGATCGATCATTAAAGTCATCCCAGAATTAACACTTCACTCGAAAATGATTTCATGGTTACGCGTATCCCGAGTAACTTAATACGGCATCCGAGGCTGTTAGCAATGATACCGACGCGACGCGACTCCCGACACAGATTGTGTGCTATTCAGCGTCTGGAGAGAACTGGGGCCTTGCTTCCTCGCGCAGCGTTCTTATATATAAAGCCGCGGTGCGGACGGCTAAGGGAACGCCTGATCAAATCGGCTCTCCCGACTAGCCGCTGGGCTAGTAATGCACCACATCAAGTTACCGAATAAATCATAGCTTCTTTTGCTGATGGCCGATGAAGCTCTCAATTTAAATGTGCATTCAGCACACAGGCAAGTAATCATAATAAAAGTTTGACGAGGCTAAGTTAAATATTTTGGGCAAGAGAATTAATTTAATTACACTACACGCAGTAGACGAGCTCTGAACTTGCCCTTTGGAGATACGCTATCGCTATAGTTTTATAGTTATTCAATTGAAACTTCTCACATCTTTATTATTATAGCGGATCTCCATTCTACTTAAATATAAACATCCTAGTCTTATTTATTAGCCTACTTAATCTATCTTGCTTCCTTAATTTTTAAGACAAAAAATCAGAAAATCATGAATTTCCACTAAAATTTTAATTTGTGACATCCAAAGTACTGTTTCTATTAAATTATTATGGAAAAGGAATCTAAATATAAATTTTTAAATCTCTAGCTCTTTTCTGTTGCGCCAATGATTTTTACAGAAAAACGTCCAAATTTCGAAAATGGTTAAAGTTATCGAACTGATATTCAACACACATTAATTTAGTATTACTCCTGACATGCTAGAAACGTTTCAGGTTATTTACTTGATTTTTAAAGTATTGCGCAACATTTATGACGTCAGAGCTAGTTACAGCAGACTAGCTGGCACACAATGGAAAGACTGATGTGAATTTACTACGGCGTGAGTAGGCTGCTTCCCTACAGTATGGAGACAACCTCATGGATCCATGGGTTCTGCATGTCATCAGGAGACTGTTCTAGCTGGTGGAGGCTCTGTAATGACAGGGGGAGTGTGCAGTTGGATTGATGTGGGACCGCTGACACGTACGTAAGCAACCTGTCTGATTACTTGCATCCATTCATGTCCATTGTGGATTCCGACAGGCCTGGACAATTCCAGCAGGACAATGCGACACCCCAGATGTCCAGAATTGCTACAGAGTGGCTCCAGGAACGCTCTTCTGAGTTTAAACACCTCCGCTGGTCACCTGACTCCCCAGACATGAATATGATTGAACATATCTGGGATGCCTTGCAACGTGCTTTTCAGAAGAGATCTACACTCCCTCGTACTCTTACGGTTTTATGGACGACCCTGCAGCATTCATGGTGTGAATTCCCTGCAACACTACTTCAGACGTTAGGCAAGTCCATGCCACGTCGTATTGCGGCACTTCTGCGTGCTCGCGGGGGCCCTACACGATATTAGGCAGGTGTACCAATTTCTTTGGCTCTTCAGTGCAAAACGGGTGATGCTGGGGGCATTAGGTAGGGCACCAGACATTTAAAGTAGTAGATAAGTTTTGCTATTTGGGCAACAAAGTAACTGATAATGGCAGCGATAGAGGGGACATAACATACTGGCTTACAATGGAAAAATGTTTCTGAAGAAGAGAAATTTGTTAACATCGAATGCAGACTTCAGTGTTAAGAAGTATTTTCTGAATTTATTTGACTCGAGTGTAGCCATGTGTGGAAGTGAAACACGGACAATAAACAGTTTAGACGAGAAGAGAATAGAAGCTCTTGAAATGTGGTACTACAGAAGAATGCTGAAGATTAGACGGGCAGATCACGTAACTAAAGAGGAGGTAAGGTACTGAACAGTATTGGGGAGACAAATTTGTGGCACAGCTTGACAAAAAGAAGAGGCCGGTTGATAGGACACATTCTGAGACATCAAGAGATCACCAATTTAATACTGGAAGGAAGTGTAGGACTTAAAAATTGTAGAGGGAGACTAAGAGATGTGAATACAGTAGCAGATTCAGAAGTATGCAAGTTGCAGCAGTTATTCAGAGATGATGAGGCTGGCACAGGATGGAGTAGCATGGAGAGCTGAATCAAACCAGTCTTTGGACTGAAGACCACAACAGCAACAGAGATATCTACCATTATTCCGTTCTTTATTCAGAAATATCTTTTTAGCCAATAAAACTGCTAGTACTGCATTGCATTACCAGTTTAGTTTGTCACAGAAACTTTCTTCAGTTCTGCCAGTACCAGTATATCAATAGTTCATGTGTTATTCAAATACATGAAAACTCAAAACAGAAATCAAAGTTGTTAATATACTGTAATGGTAATGATATAATCGCAAATTGGGTGCTATGAGAACTATTATGGCAATCGAATTTTATTAATGTAAGAAGTGGCATGGTTGAGAGCAAAGGATAGAAATATTATGAAAAGTAATATTAAGGCAAGGCACAAGGCGTGGTGTCAGGCGGAAATCAGAATTTGGGCCTGCGCTCCGTGTGAAGTCAGACTTGATGGCAACCTGCTGAGGAAACAGCGATGCTGTAAAGGCTGGGCGAGCAAAATATCGTGGGGCACCAGACGCTGGCATACGGCAATAATATTCGAAGACCGTCTACAGGGTTCTGGAGGAATCTTTAGAGAGACCTTCGAAAGAGTCAGGTGTAATCATCTCTATTGGAGGAAATCGCACAAAAGTCCAGGAAAAAGCAGTATACAATCGGCCAGTGCAGTGAGCCAGGACAGTGATTACCAGGCCGGCCGAAGTGGCCGTGCGGTTAAAGGCGCTGCAGTCTGGAACCGCAAGACCGCTACGGTCGCAGGTTCGAATCCTGCCTCGGGCATGGATGTTTGTGATGTCCTTAGGTTAGTTAGGTTTAACTAGTTCTAAGTTCTATGGGACTAATAACCTCAGCAGTTGAGTCCCATAGTGCTCAGAGCCATTTGAACCATTTGATTACCAGGAGGCAGCTAAGAATAGTCCAAGACCTGACTCGTTGGGAGCAGTCACTATGCTTAGAAACAATGATGCTGAGGCAGTAAAAACTGTACACATCGGAGGGAGGACAATTAACTGAGTTTCCTGTTAAGTAACCAGCAGTAGTCATTGTCTTGAGTTCCCTGCCTGTTAGAAAAGAACAAGCGCTGTAGAGTTTTCCTCTAGTGCTAACGAGTACTACTTCATATTTTCGGTGCGTCAGTCTATATAGAATATATGAAGGGACAAGCACTGTCTCACGTCTCCCGTTGTGGGTAAAGTATTTGTCTGTGTTTTGTTGGAACGAGTTTCAAGCGTCGCGATCATCTTTTATAGGGAAAGGTAGAAGTCAGGAACTGGAAGATGCTGGAAAGGACTAACAAATAGAGTGGTAAGGTGCATTCATTGCTTTGTAAAGATAAGAGCCACTGTAATATACCTCTCCGAATAAGGTTGAAGTTCTGGGAAATAAATTATTCTTACACTGGATCCTTATTCACTTCCTACAAAGCCAACAACTTCTCTCCGTTCCAAAATCATCTGTGCTAAACATCCCAGCAGATTTTCTCCTCTCTCTCTGTTAAATGCTAACTTCAGCTCAGATTGTCATCAAATACTGGACTGCGCCACGCAGATAATACCTTCACCCAGGCTGGTGAAAGGATCTTTGCCGGTAAGTGACACGACTGAAACCGATAATACAATTGGACCTCCGTGCAATGGACGAAACACATAATTGACACTTGACTGTCCCCGATTGTAGTGTACTCAACATCAACCTTGAAATTAAATCGAAGATATTTAAAGAGTGGAAAGCAGTGTAGGAAGAAACAGTTACACAGTCCATCCTGCTCACTGCGGAAGTCAGTGGTTTACGGAATAGTATGCGACTTCTGGCGCTCATCATAAAGACTCTACCCTACTTGTTCGTGCGACTCTGGATCAGAAGTCGATTTTAAACACGTATTCTTTTTGGATGAGCGATATCACTAGGAGCAAATCACTTTGGCACGAAAATGAGCTGAAAGCAGCTATTTTCCACCGATAGGGCCACTTCCCTCGCATCCGAAAATAAAGTAACTTACGGAATGAAACTTCCTACCGGAACTAGAATCTCGAACGTTGAATGCTGAAACTTGTATCTAGCGGGTATTGCCAGAATGTGTACTAACAGAAGTAAAGTTATGAGGGCGGGTTGTTAATCACGTCCGAATAGTTCATTTCGTAAGGAAATGGACCGCGAAATGCGGACTTCGGATCCAAGTTTCAGATCGGCAGACAATTTTTATCCGCCAGTAAGTTTTAAACCAGCGCACACTTCGCCGTAGAGTGAAAAATTCTTACCGTAATATTTAAGAGGCTTTAGCCTTCACTGACGTTGATGAACAGAAATGTTATGACCTCTGCCCACAGAAAGGTTAAATGTCACCTGGCGGGATTACAAGCACGCGACGCGGTGAGGAAAGTACTCAAGCAGAGAGGAAATGAAATCATTCTAATAATGATACTAGCTGCAGATGGGATAATAGACTGCCATAGGTTACTCTGACAAAGTGCTACGATGGGTTTTCAGTAAGTAACGCAGCACACTTTTTCTCTGAAAGCAGGTTGGTTTTATTCAGGATTCCAGTACACCATATTATTCTGGACTCTTTTGGCTATATCATCTCCGTTTGATACGTCGACCTTTTCCCCTTACTGGGAGAGTCTGTATGTGCGCATGCTACCACTCTTTTGGTCGATGTCGGAGCCAACATCCTGCTGCCATCTCCCCATTATGCACGTGGGCCAAAGAGATGGAAGTCGGAGGGTGAGAGATCCGGAGGGTGGATGAGGAAGAACAGTCCAATGAAATTTTGTGAGCCCTTCTAGATTACTCGGACTTGTGTGAGGCATCAATTGAGTGATTTATACCAAATAAATTAACAAACGACAGAGCAGATCCTCCTTGGTACACAAAAGGGGTTAGAACACTGTTCCAGGAACAACGAAACAAACGCGCCAAATTTAAACAGACGTAAAATTCCCTAGATTGGCGATCTTTTACAGAAGCTCGAAATTTAGCGCAGTCTTCAATGCGAGATGCTTATAACAGTTTCCACAACGAAACGTTGTCTCGAAACCTGGCAGAAAATCCAAAGAGATTCTGGTCGTATGTGAAGTACGTTAGCGGCAAGAAACAATCAATGTCTTCTCTGCGTGATAGCAATGGAGACACTATCGAAGTCAGTGCTGCCAAAGCAGAGTTACTAAACACATCCTTCCGAAATGCCTTCACAAAAGAAGACGAAGAAGATATTGCAGAATTTGAATAGAGAACAGCTGCCAACATGAGTAACGTAGAAGTAAATACCCTCGGAGTAGTGAAGCAACTTACATCACTTAATAAAAGAAAGTCTTCTGGTCCAGACTCTATACCAATTAGGTTCCTTTCGGAGTATGCTGATGCATTAGCTCCATACTTAACAATCGTATACAACCATTCGCTCGACGAAAGATCCGTACCCAAAGACTGGAAAGTTGCACAGGTCACACCAATATTCAAGAAAGGTAGTAGGAGCAATCCACTAAATTACAGGCCCGTATCGTTAACGTCGATATGCAGCAGGATTTTGGGACATATATTGTGTTCAAACATTATGAATTATCTCGAAGAAAACTGTCTATTGACACACAGTCACCACGGGTTTAGAAAACATCGTTCCTGTGAAACACAACTAGGTCTTTATTCACACGAAGTCGCGAGTGCTATTGACAAGGGGTTTCAGATCGATTCCGTATTTATGGATTTCCGGAAGGCTTTTGACACCTTACCATACGAGCGGCTTGTAGTGAAATTGCGTGCTTATGGAATATCGTCTCAATTACGAGACTGGATTTGTGATTTTCTGTCAGAAAGGTGGTAGTAACTGACGGAAAGTCATCAAATGAAACAGAAGTGATTTCTGGTGTTCCCCGAGGTGGTGTTATAGGCCCTTTGCTGTTCCTTATCTATATAAACGATTCTGGAGACAAAATGAGCAACCGTCTTAGGTTGTTTCAGGTGATGCTGTCGTTTATCGACTAATAAAGTCATCAGAAGATCAAAACAAACTGCAAAAAGGTTTAGAAAAGATATCTGAATGGTGCGAAAAGTGGCAGTTGACTCTAAATAACGAAAAGTGTGAGGTCATCCACATGAGTGCTAAAAGGAATTCATTAAACTTCGGTTACACGATAAATAAGTCTAATCTAAAAGCCGTAAATTCAACTAAATACTTAGGTATTACAACTACTTAGAAAACGTTGTGGGGAAGGCTAACCAAAGACTGCGTTTTATTGGCAGGACACTTGGAAAATGTAACAAATCTACTAAGGAGACTCCCTACACTACGCTTGTCCGTCCTCTTTTAGACTAGTGCTGCGCGGAGTGGTATCCTTACTAGATAGGACTGACGGGGTACATCGAAAAAGTTCAAAGAAGGGCACCACGTTTTGTATTATCGTGAAATATGGGAGAGGGTGTCACAGAGATGATACAGGATTTGGACTGGACATCATTAAAAGAAATGTGTTTTTCGTTGTGATGGAATCGTCTCACGAAATTCCAAGCACCAAAATTGTCCTACGAATGCGAAAATATTTTGTTGATACCGACCTACATAAGGAGAAACGATCACCACGATAAAATAAGGGAAATCAGAGCTCGTACGGAAAGATATAGGTGTTCATTCTTTCCGTGCGCTATAAGAGATTGGAATAATAGAAAACTGTGTAGGTGGTTCGATGAACCCTCAGCCAGGCACTTGTGATTTGCAGAGTATCCATGTACATGTAGATATAGATTGCGTTATCGTGGAGAAGAAGTTCGTCTATATTTTTGTGGCGAGAGACAGGCAGATGTCGTTTCTCCAATTTCCTGAGGGTAGCACAATGTACTTCCGAGTTGATCCTTGCACTGTAAAGGAAATAAAACAGAATGACACCTTCAGAGTCCCAGAAGACCATCGCCATGACTTTACCGGCGGACGGTGCGGCTTTGAACTTTTTCTTCGGAGGAGAGGTGGAATGGGACCACTCCATGCATTGCCCGCATGTATCTGGGAACGAGCTTCTCCGAAACGTCGAAGCTGCTCGTCTGTTCGCGTGCATCTGTGGGAAGCCATTGAGGACGCTGCATGCGCGAGTAGGCCACAAGCTGTCAGGGGCCCACTCTTCGTCACACAGAATGGATGTCAGAAGCTTTTCCGCTCTGTAAAGCAGGATAGGCGGCGAGCGGTGACATATTTCACTGTAGACTACAATGTTAACGGAGGCACAATAGTTTCAGTCTCCACTGTACAGCTCACTACGCTGAGCAAGGACTCCGCGACAGACGACCCCTATGTGTTCCCTTGCTGATACAACGACGTCATCAATTACGATTGCAGTGGCCACGGGATCGTCGGGATTGGCCATCGATCAATGGAAATTTGTCGACTGTTCGGGTGAATCACGCTTGTTGTTACACCAAATTGACGGTCGTCCCTCGATTCGCGCCGGCCGAAGTGGCCGTGCGGTTAAAGGCGCTGCAGTCTGGAACCGCAAGACCGCTATGGTCGCAGGTTCGAATCCTGCCTCGGGCATGGATGTTTGTGATGTCCTTAGGTTAGTTAGGTTTAACTAGTTCTAAGTTCTAGGGGACTAATGACCTCAGCAGTTGAGTCCCATAGTGCTCAGAGCCATTTGAACCATTTGAACCCTCGATTCGCCATCGTCCGAGCTATCGTCTATTCGAAGCGTCTGCGCATCATGGGTACTGCCTGTTGGTGGCGGCGTTATGCTACAGGGACATTCATCTGGGCTTCCATGGGAATCGTGGTAACATTCGCAGCACCAAATTCAAATGGTTCAAATGGCTCTAAGCACTATGGGACTTAACATCTGAGGTCATCAGTCCCCTAGACTTAGAACTATTTAAACCCAACTAACCTAAATACATCACACACATTCATGCCCGTGGCAGGATTCGAACCTGCGACAGTAGCAGCAGCGCGGTTCCGAATTGAAGCGCCTAGAACCGCTCGGCCACAGCGGACGGCTCGCTGGCACCATCATAGCTGCGAACTACATGAACATTATTGCGACTCTCTTGTATCCGTCCATGCTTGATGTTTTCCCCAATGGCGATGACATCTTACGGCGGAGAAACTGTCCGTGTCACAAGGCCAGAGTCGTTACAGTGGTATGAAGATGAAATACCCACGTTTAAATTTTCTGTTGTTAGTGGTCCAATGATATAGCAGCCTAACCTTTTATTTTAAGGGCCGTGACCAAACGGATAAGAGATGGTGGATTTTAACTACTACTGAAGTTGTTTAGTCGGATTTTCGCTGCTGAATACTGTCATATTCAAGGCAGAAAGGTTTCGCAGTAATCAAAGTTAATTTGCACTAAGTGAGGTAATATACACTCTAAGAGAAAAGAAAAATACGCATCACGAAAGTGTTATGCATGGTATTCATACAGGTATCGACAGAACATGCAAATTTGTAAACTCTGACGACCGATGGATGAATTTGTGGGACTGCGCTGCTCAACTGACAAAATAGTAATCAGCGAACATGTCGATATCAGGGCATAAAGTCTTTGCCAGTGTCATCCATTTGCTCAACTGGGTAGTCACTATGCCTCACAGATAGGCGCATTTTTAGTTAGGCTCAAAGAAATTGGATGGAGTAATCGGTGAGTCACTCGATATTTGACGACGTTGGCACGAATGGGCGAACCATGGGCGAAAATAATGAAGCAGTAGACACAGAGAGACGACATATGGTGTGGACCGAGCAATCATCGGAGACCCTCTCAGAGCCCTGGATTCATCATCAACATTGATCCGACGTGCAGCTGATACTTAGTGATCACAAGGACCATTAAAAGGCGGCTCAAAGAAAGGACGCTTAGTTCATGGCGCATGTAGTGGCGACTAACGTTGACTTCTGTGCACTAGGAAGACCTTTTGCAATTATGTCGGGCACGTTCAGCCTGGAATTTCATTGACTGGAGTAGAATTATCTTCATTGGCACGACCAGCGGATACCTTTCTGGAGACTAAATGTACAACGGTGGGACCGACAAGCAGGAGTGATAGTGTGGACTGTCATTTCTTTTCATAGCAGGACCCCTTTGGTTGTCATCCGAGGCACCCTTACAGCACAGCTGTGCGTGGACGATACTCTACGCACCGTTCTATTGCCCTTCATGGCAAGATAATACCCGCCCGCATAAGGTGAGAATTTCTACTGTTTGTCTTTGTGCTTTCCAAACCCTACTGTGGCCATCAAAGTCGCCGGATCTCTTCGCAATTGAGAGCGTCTGGAGCGCTGATTGGACCGAATTTTGAGTGATATTCCTCAGGAGAACTGCATGTCACACCATTATCACTCTTTCGAATTGCTGCGCTAGTATTGGTCTTAGTCGTAGGAAAGGGGAATTTTGTTAAAATTCAGTAAAGGCGCAGGTGGGCGATGATGTTTGGGGCCGCTGGCAGTGTGTGGTAATAGTCGGCAGCCAGTAGACCAGGCAGAGTAAACATGGCACGGAGCTGCAGCGGCGTATTGCACGTACGATCTGTTTGGAGTGGAGCAACAGCGAGGCAGGGAACAGCAGCGTTGCTTGAAGTTACTGCGATGTATGAGGCGAGGCAGTAGGCCAGAGACAGGAGGGCGATGTGTAAGTGGCTGATGTATGGGAATGTACCCCTGCCATAGTTTCTGTCTGAAGCGAGGGGAAAAGCAGCATAAATAGGCAGGCACTTTTAGTTTGAGAGGGGTGCCAGCTCAGTCGAGAGTCCGGACGGACCTGTACTGGTCTACGCTTATAGGGGCAAGTCTGCCAGTGATGTTGTAAATATTCTATGTAAACCTGTACTTCATTTGTATGTAGTTGTTCAGGCTGTATTCCGCCTCTGGGGACGCAACACCGGGGCAGGACGGAACAGCAGCCGGGTACTTGGAGATTGCACAGTCTGCCTGAAGGAGGGGAGTGACAGTGGTCTGCAGTGGTCCAGGATGGGCTACGTTCGCTTCCCACCTTGTGTACCGAGGTCTGGGTGAGGCGTACGCTGAGGGAGGCGCGGCAGTGCTGCAGCAGCATCAGAGATGGCGGTGGGTGTTGCCATCTGGCAAGCATCACTAGCGGCAAGCTACGGCACAGCATCCAGGAGGACGTGGGTTCGAGTCTGGGCCTGTCCTGCGAGCAGCAGCGGCCAAGGGCCATGGGTGACCAGTACATTCACCTTCGTCCCACGGTCAGACAGAGCAGGTAAACGGGGCAGAGGGCGGCAGGGACCAGGGACTGTAACAGTCTCCGGTATCGCGAACAGCTACACGGCGCAAGACACGATGCCTCGGTGGTTGGCGACCGGGCAGAGCGCGGCCGACTCCCAGTTGGGCGGCCTTGATGACGGAGCAGCGGCGTCGGCATACCAAGAGTTGCTGAGCAGGCTGGACTCGCGGAACAGTGCTACAGGCGGCACGCTCACGCTACACTGCAACCATTATAGTACTGTAAATTACGCGAATAAAGGAATACTTCAGGATACCGCTGTATCACTCTGCGCTGCCCCTTGACGCTATTGAACTTGCTCGGCCTCCTGATGAAATACTACTTGGAGGGTCCCAGCTTCAGCTCGGCCATATGGAGTCCCAGGTTCGACCATCGACGCCCTGCATCAGAACCTTGGCGGTAGATATTGGTCTATCCTCGACTTGTTTGAGCAAAATGATGCTTATCTCTAAGTAACGTCATCCTGATGTCGTGCCCACCAGTTTTGCCTCATGTGAACCCGATGAAAAGCACCTGTGATGCTATCGAGCACCAACTCGCATCCACAAACCCCAAGCCCGTAATTTTCGGGAATTGCGTGATTAGTGCGTGGACATCTGGTGTCGCATACTTTCTGAAACTGCCAGGGACATGTTGTATCTATGTTAGAGAGAATCGCTGCTGTATTTCTTCCAACGCTAGGCCAGTAAGCTATGAAATACATAGTCATAACATTTTGACTCATCATTGTGTAACAGATTTCCAATCGCCCCTCTGTCTATCGGGCGACAGACATCTTGATTGATCCATATTACGTCCTAAAATCACTTTAGAAGAAAGTACTGTATTTCTATTACTCTTTATCATTTTTCCCTTAATAATCTTAGAGAGCTATATGTATTGTCAGTTGCCATAATGGGTCCTGTTGTATTTTCCACATAACTTTACACTTTTTTAAATTGTTAGATATACCACCTACGTAATAATGTGCTGGTTACATGATGTGAGTGCCAAACGCATATGAAAAATGCAATGTTCTCGGTTTAATAAAGATTTATAAAATCGAGTTTCATTCTACAAATAATCTAGTGCGCAGTCTCTGAGGAACTCCTTCGCTTCTGCGCTACCAAGAGTCGTCTGTTTCCCCACCAGCAGCGATGCAACTGAACTACGTGGAGAGGCAGGCAGGCCTACGACACAATATCTAAAAAAGTAATGACTTGTTCATATTTTCAGACAAGTTTCCGTAAATGCATGATTTTTCATTGACTGTATCGTTACTTTTATTAGGTTGATGCATAAGCTCGTACCGTTTTTGCTTTGCTTGTTGGTATTCCGGTTATTTTGAGTCAACTTATCGACTGTAAATTGTTGTTTGTGATTGAATTAAAATATTGTCATTTCGTTCTTTGAAGACAATGAGTGGAGCTGTGGACGCTAGACATTTCAGTGCCAAGTGGAGAATTGTGAACATTTACGACATATTCTTCTGTTTGAGTTCAACAGAGGGATGACAGCAGCAGAGGTACCTGGAAACATTTGCGCCGTGTGTGTGGATAATGCCATTGGACGGAGCATGACAAGAACATAATTTTCCTGTTTCAGGGAAGATCGTTTCGACATTAGTAACTCCCCACCTTCGGGAAGACCTACGGGGTTTTATGAAGATCGTTTAAAGCAATTAATCCGTAAATGATGCACGTCCGCGTACTCGAGAAATGGCAAATATGATGAACTGTGATCATATCGTGCGACATATGTATGCAATGTGGAAGGTTCAAAAACCGAATGTCTGGGTACTGCATGCTGTAAGCCAACATCACAAAAATCAGCGGGTGGCCATATGCACATCTATCCTTGTTCGTCATCAACTTACTCGTGAATAACGTGGATTATTCCTGTATTGTATAGTTACCGGTGACGACAAATGGTGTCTTTATGCTAACATGGAAAGAAAGCAATGGTGGATTCCAAAGAGAGCAGCAACTCCCCGTACAAAGATCAACGCGCATTTACAAAAGATAATGTTATGTGTCTGATGGAACAGCGACGGAGTGATATACTACGAATTGCTTCTCCGAGCAGTAACCATCACTGCTATCATTTATTGTCAACAAATGAGACGTTTTGCAGACGCAATCCAAGAACAACGATCAGGAAGTGTATATGAAGTGATGCTACTCCACAGTAACGCCTGCCAGACTTGTGCTAGACTGACAAAAAGTACTATACACGAGCTGGGTTGGGAAGTCATTCCGCAGCCACCGTATTCTCCTGATCCTGCGCCGACCTATTTTCACCTTTTCCGCTCTCCGTCAAGTAATCTTCAAGGAACTTCCTTTCCGGATGAAAATGCGCTCTGAACATGGCTCGACGAGATCTTCGGCTCAAAACCACGTGATTTCTATAGTCGCGGAATCGAAAAGTTATCTCAGCGTTGTCAGACTCTTGTAAATGGGGAAGGAGAATATATTACTGGTGACTAAAGTCTCCGCTTACGGAAAAACGCTGCGAACTTATGAACCAATCCAATATTTCCCTGCAAATACAATTTTTCTTCGTCACATATGATTTCTTCTTACGTAGCTTATACATTAAAAAACGACCACTGTAACTATTGAGACACGAACGGGTGTGGAGAATGGTAACGTAGATTACAGATCCACTAAACTCACCACCAGTTAACCACACACCGTGCAAGCCGTGAGCTGAATATTTTGTAATAGTATCACATGGACGTTTTCCCAAACGGTTGGTGAATATCAACATATTACAGGGTAGCTGAGGAATTGATTTTATCAATCATGAACCGCATATTTGTATCGACATACCGAACCAGCCCGAGGAAAGCTGCTAAAATGTGTCTCTGGGGAATCCTCGCAGCATTTCCGTTTGTGAGAATAAGCACTGTTCAAATCACGAGATGTGTGGGTTAATTGTCAGTAAGTGCGCTAATGACTATGGTGTTGAGCGGCCTAAATTCAGAATAGTAGTAGTAATAATAATAATAATAATAATAATAATAATAATAATAATAATAATAATAGTAACAACAACAACAGTAATGGTAATGATAATAATAATCATCATCACGAACATGGCTAAAATGCTTGAAAATGAAGACGTAGTTATGTGTATGTGATGACATATCATCTTTTCTTTCTCACTGTTGTACCAACTAAACTTTCACTGTGTGCAGCCTTGCTTCGATTGCAATCCGTTGCTCGCTTTAATCATAAATATATGTCTCAATGAAGCTACTCATGCACCACAGTCAAATAAAAACAGTGAATAGTAAAGGGAGTGTGAATGAGAACAGTGACGTATTTAAGTTTACAAAATTATGACAAGTTTTATTAATCCTTAGTAACTAAAACTAGCTGATAAATATTACACAAAAAAGGACAAACACCCATCAGATAAGGAATGGTCTTTGATAGGCAAGGCATACATTGGGGTGAAAGCTATACAAATTCTCCCCTGAATTAGTCCCTTTCACAGCGCAATCTGACTTTGTTTACATGAATCCACTGTGAGGCCCAACTCTATTCAAATGAGATCAGCTACTATCACCTGTACCACAAACTATGGTTCACCTGAGAACAGGCAACTGCGAATATCATTTAACAACGCTAAGCCAGTGCAGCAGTATTTTATCCTTTCACCTTGATTCAGGCTACAGCAGAAAACGGCCCGGTGTGGGCGAGGATCGGTCTCTGTGGCAGCTGTAATCTTCTGACGCATCCACGAAAATATGTAAACTACGCGGTCTGACGCTCTGAATACCAAAGCGCGGAAAACTTCCCTATCAGAGTCCTGAAATTGCGGCAGATTTCAGTGAGAGGTGCACTCGTTCGCTGGTCTGGCCAAACCAATCTGACTCGCAGGCACGACAGTGCGTGTTGGAATTTTCAAACGTCAGGTGGCCAACTCAGGACGAATAAGTTCACTGTAGTGACACACGATATGTCTGAGATGATATGCAGGTCCACTGTCGATACAGTTGGAAACTGCCATTGGCTCTCAGTCCACCGCAAGATATCGACCACAAGTTTCACCCTCAAGGGATAGACCTGAATTTCTCCACCCGGGGAGCACCAGAAGACGAAGAAGGCAAAGAATCACAACCAATTTCCACTAAGCGTTGGTACGGGAGCCGAATTAGTAAAACGAAACCGCCCCCACATTGCAAAAAATCATTAAATCTCCCCTCTTGACTGTTCTGTTGGCCTGGCAAGCAGTCCAGACACAGCACCAGGGTTCCCGCACTGGGGGAGAAAGCCTCTACTTTCCATATCCTGAGAGGAGCCAATCAGCGACACCAAATCTCTCTTGTCTGACAAAAGAAGATTTTAGATTAGGGAGGCGTCGTTCACACGATAAGTATGGCCATGTTTTGGCAAAAAACATCTACCTAGAAGAAACGTCAATCCCTGATTTACGAAGAGATCTAACCTTTCTCGGATGACCAAATGGCTCTGAGCACTAAGGGACTTAACATCTGAGGTCGTCAGTCCCCTAGAACGTAGAACTATTTAAACCTGACTAAGGACATCACACACATCCATGCCCAAGGCAGGATTCGAACCTGCGACCTTAGCGGTCGCGCGGTTCCAGACTGAAGCGCCTAGAACCGCTCGGTCACAACGGCCAGCTGGGATGACCATTTCCAGCTTCTAAATGAAGGCTGTTAAGATTCCTAGACAGTTGTGCCATGAAATATACGTTTTTGTAGCTCTCTAAAAAAATCTGATAACTTCCTGGCATCTCGAGGGTTTACGGACCTACCTCCTCTAGACACATACGCCAGTCGCTCTGTCCGTATCGTACCAGCTTCTAACATAAGAATGCATGGAGTTCTGTGATCTTCCCACATCTTGCACAAAAGCTCAATTTACAACATTCTCACTGAAGGGGGGGGGGGAACCACGTTAGGAGGCTGTTTGACACTGATTTTTTGGGATTTTTTTTGGGTGGGAAGAATTAATTAGACTTTAATCACATTTTGACATTTCATTCATATTTCGAACAGTTTTTGTGAATTTTTTTGAATAATTATCAACAAAAAATAACGAAGTAACGCTGTGATGTCCGCTGAAAGTAGTGAGTATAGTTCTCGATTTGGGTACAGTGTAGCCATTCCAATTTTCATCTGAAATTAAAAATGTTTTGATTTTACATTAATAACTTATTTTCTAAGAATATTAACCTCAATGCAGGTGAAAATGTTGCAGGCGATGGAACAATTTACATAGATTTTCGCGGTTTTTTCCTCTAATTATGCAAAGAAAAAGACCATTAAAATCATATCGTCATCTCACAAGTTGGTTCATATCTTTCGTAATTTCATAAAGAATCATACTATCAATTTTCATAGTGATCGATTCTATACTTCTTGAGTTAGACTGCACGCAAATGGGAGAAACGTCACTTCGAGATAAACGCTTTGGAAAGTAAAATTCTGGGAAACTAGGAATTTAAGGAAGTTAACAATAACGCAAAATGCTTACCGATGAATCTGCGATTCCAGCACCATATAGTAATCCTTCTTCTTCCTCATAGGCTTCGTTTTGCGCTTGCAGCAGTGCTTTCAGACCTTTCAGACCTTCCTTCGATTCCATTGAACTACGTCGATTCTGTCGGCTCGCGCGCTGGTTATCCATTTGTTCGGCATAATAGAAGCTTTGCGTGCCTACTACAATTCCTGCCTCGTTCATGACTATCAGAAGGAATGAATATCCTTTATTCAATAAGCCCGCCACTAAATACGAAGCCAACTCAATGACGTTTAGTTCGGAGTTCAAGTGTTTAGGAGGTAATCGCCACATAATGGCATTAAAATTTTCATTTGCATTTTGTGTGTGGCCCCCTAAACATCTCTCCAGTAATCCATCCCTTGGTAAATCTTCATACATTGGAAGAATTTCCTTCTGTACGTCAGGGTGCAATGGAATAGGGTGCGGTTCACGTTCCATTCCAAGGGCTGTTCGTTTCTGCCACTCGCACCAGCTGTCTTCTGTGTCGAGTATTTTCGCCCGTGGAAATCATATGATAGTATATTCCCATAATTGCCGATGTCCACTCGGTTCTACGCTCATAAAATCTAAACGAATGCGAATTTCGCTTCGAAATTTTGACGATTTATGCAATAAAAAAATCGGATTTGTGAACTTCTTGATGCGGTTTCCCCCATTAAATGGCTTCCTCCACCCATTTTCAGTAACTCTGACGTCTCCCGTGATGGAGTGGCGCCTAGGCCATGTAAAATGTTTTGCTAACCTCTGCAGATAAGAACCACTTGACACTGTTTCCCGGAATCACTCACATGACCAGGTCGCTGAGCTCAGCATTTATGGCTCCCAACTCATCTCTCACCTTGCCCTTGTCGCCTCTACTATGGCACATCAGGTACAAGCTCTCTACAACTACACATGCAGTTACAAGAACATTCTGCCCATAATTCCTTCACGAAGAAAAAGTCATTGACCACACATAGCAAGTGTAGCACCGAGGAACGCTGAGATCATGTCCTAAAATATGAACTTCAATCCTACTTACTTGTTAAAGTGAAACAGTGGCGTGTCACCTTCCACAATTTTTCAGTGAGTTTTTCCTGATATTTCCTGTTCTTTACGTCATTGTGTGATTATCACTATTGCAGTCTTAACCTACCTCAAGAACGAAAACCCGAAGTAAAAGACTATAGACAGCGGATCTGAAGTATTAAAAATGTTTATTTCCTGAAGCAACGTTTAGTAGAATTTTCAAGTGTTGGAAAAGTTAAAGGTGTTCTTGACGCACATGGCAGTTAATATATGGTAATAGACATTTGGTAAGTCATTTCTTCGGTGCTACGTTTGCCAAAATCTCATGTCCGAGTTAGGTGAAAATTCTTATCCAGGGCATCACAAATAGGTTGACTTGGACGAAATTTACGACAACAAGGAACTTTACCAGAGGTAAATATCATTTATCACGAGTTCTTTGCATTTGGGTTGTCTGTTCAGACTATAATGCTTAAACTAAGTGGCAGGAAACAGTTCTCAGATGAAGTACTGAGAAATAGAAGAGCGTCGTGTAGTTCGGAAGATTCTTTGCATCTCATCGCTTTAAGAGATAAGGTGTCAGGCGAACCTTGCTTGCTGAATTTTGGCCGAGGAGCGACTATAAAGTGGGTTTTCTTTCTCACTGTTTGTTCAAGAACACACAAGATTAGCGGGAAATAATGGGTCACTTACCTCTCACCAGCGTTGTGGCAATCTCCAGGAAGAATCTCTATTCGACAGAGCAGTTCTTTGATTCTCAAAGCTGAGAACATGAATGGATGTGTAGGAGCGACACTGGGTTCCTGAATACGAGACCTGATGTTATCCATTCCGAGATCTTATGTCATTAGATTCAGGGATATTTCACAACTACTATTACAAGACTAGGAGTTAAGGGGACTCAGTAGATGAATATTTGATAAGGGTCCCATGTCTGGAAGTGTACCGTTTGGACATAAAATAAATTTGAATTTGGACCATTTTGAATTCTCCCTCTTCGCAAAAGGCACTCTGCAGAGACAATGAGCTGTGACCCGTGTGCTCTATGGGAGACCGTGTGTTGGACAATGTTTCGAGTACTTCAAGTTCTCTTCTACATGACGAATGACATCCCCATCAAAGCCAGGAATGTGGGCCATCTGTGAAGCACCATAGTCAACCCTCCCAGTTTCGAACGTACCAATTTCTCGCAGCCGTTGTAGCCAGACGGAGGTGTTATCTGATATAATAACAACAGGGATCGAAGACAGTGCCCATTTCCCAGTTAGTGTGCACACTGTGAAGAGACGGATTTGAAAGTGATCCGATTTTTAAATGTTCTGTACATCCAAACAGATCTTTCCGTACTGGTTTGTTATCAAAATTATATCTACCAAGCTCCATCTTCAAATGTTGTGTTTTATTCACAGCAGCACCATTTCTATATTTTTCTCCCGCGAGTTTTCCGCTTGTGAGAGCATGTCTACCGCTAATTGCTTCAAGTTGATAAATTTCATAAAGGGATAACTGATATCCGTCGTAAGTATGCCTAAATTCTTGAAATATTGTTTAGAGTCAATTTAAGTACATACATTATGTTGTGGCGTAACAAGCTAGTCACGCCACACTGAGAAGGAAGCCGAAAGGCACGCGTACACACACGCCGACTGGCGTCAAGTCTGGAACAGGATAAGTTATGACTGCTATAAAGAAAATACGTAGCTTTGGAATATACTTAACTTTTAATGCTTCCTTTGGTACATCTCTCTTGACTATACAAATGAGACTCGTAAGATACATGCACTGATACAATTGGCGCCTTGCTAAGTTGTAGCCATTAACTTAGCTGAAGGCTATTCTAACTGTCTCTCGGCAAATGAGAGCAAAGGCTTCGTCAGTATAGTCGCTAGCAACGTCGTCGTACAACTGGGGCGAG